>NC_088927.1:64322500-64410000 GCF_038396675.1 Hydra vulgaris | reverse complement strand
AGAAGACATTTACAACCTTTTGGTTGCTGTTTTTTCTTCGGTGTCTCCCAACACCCCGGTATGGATGAGCCCTCCATTTGAAGGATGGCTCATCCATACCGCCATTACTTTGCCACTTATTGAAGGACCTCTCCGAGAGAGGCCCTGGGTGTTGGGAGCGATATCTTTTGTACTCTTCAAATGTTAACGACTCTAAAATTACAAATAGAAGGATATAATAAAATTTAAAAATATTTACAATTTTTTTTAATCAAAATATAAAGCAAACCTCACCATTTTCACAGGATGAAGAGGATGCTAAAAATAAATTAAAAAAAAGTAAATTAAAAAAAGTTAAACTTGTGAGAAATTTAATTTTAATAAAAATATGAGTAAAATGCAAACAGTTTAAAAATGTCATATTTATATTAAATAATTCTTTCACCTATTACACATATTTGTCCGTAAAAATTATATAAAATTTAAAACACAGCCCTACCAGTTATGCTTCTTGGTTTAAACAACTACCGTACTTTTATATGGGCATGAAAAATTCAGACACTAAAGACAAAAAATATACCTCAGAATAATTGATAGAATTATATTTACATATAAAGAAATATTTAACTATAATTTTTTTTACCTATTCCCCTCATTTCTTCCATGAAGTTGTCTAAAGTAAGATAAAAGATAACTGAAGCTAAAACTAATTAAAACTAAACTAAAATTAACTATAAACTAAACCAAAACTAAAAAAAACTTTAAATTTTAATATCTTAACTCAGAAGACAAAGGTCGGTTATCCATTTTTTTGTGAAAATGAGTTATGTATGAGACCTTTTTAATTTTTTCAGTATCTACATAGGTATAAAGACTGTTTTCCTGCAACAATGTGAAACAAAGTTTGGTCAATATAAAGGGTCTGGTGTCCCCACAATGTTCAAAGGAAAAACGTCTGTAGTTCAGAAATGACTTTTCATTTTTTTTATTTAACTTTTTATTTTTGTCAAAATTATATTTCATGTGCCTCAAGACAAATTAAATAAGACAAATTAAATAAAACATAAATTTAACCATCAAGAATAAAAAAGCCAATAAAGACTAATTATTTTACTATTTACTCTCTCCTGGAAAATTTCTAAAATGTGACAACTGACTTGGACTACTGAGTGTACAGATATAAATGCCTTATTTAACTATACTAATCACATAATTTATACTTAGTTTTTTTTCCAACTCTCCTAAAAGAAAAAAGAAAATAAAGCTTTAGTACTTGAAGTTTTAAAATTCCAGTTACAGTACAAATAAACAAATTCCTATTAACAATTATCTAATAGCAAAAACACTGACTTATTTCAGTCTTCAATTCTGTGTCTAAACAATAAAAGCACTTAAATGTATAGACATTAAAATATCTACTTAACTTTTTAAAAATAAATTTACTAAACTAATGTAACTAATACCTTTATTAGCTCTCTCTTGATCAACTAAAGAAAATAAATTTTAATTAAACTAACTTGAGGTAAAATAATAAGAAGCTGTCTTACTGAGAATTTTAAATTTCTTCTCTACTATTGACAATATAATTTTAAGTATTACCTTAGTTACTATAGAACTATAAGTTCTTGGGCTAATTGTATAAAAATATAAAAACCTACTGTTTTACTTTCAAGTCAACAACAATATTTTAAAAAACATTTTAGTTACTTTATAAAAAATTAAAAATCCTTTTAAACATACTACCTCTCTCTTCATTGTTGTCAACTAAACAGAAAAACAAACAAACAACTGATAGTAAATTTTCCCTTTGGTAGTAGGTTATTAAATAGATCAAAGATCTATAATCTGCTCTAACAGTTTACAACATTATCATTAAACTATAACTATTTTCGACAACCTGGTGTAATTTAACATTGATATATTTTTTTTCAAATGACAAAAATTATTAAAGAACATTATATAAACATAGAACAAATGTAGTGATAGTGGATTTAATCCAAAAATAGAAAGAACCTACATTTATCTATAATAAAATATGAATTAATGAGTTACCATTATTTAAAGTTGATCCAGAAGCAACTAAAATAAATTATCAAATAAGAAGTTTATTTATATAATCTTGACGATAATGTTGAAATAAACAATATTTATTGCTTGAAAAGTTAAGTAACAAATGTAATTCAAGTATATTAAAATAAATGTACGAAGTTACCTGTTGTGGCTGGTGCAACTGAAGTTATAACTAACTAAAAAAATATTAAATAAAAAAGCTATTTTATCTATCTTATCTATTTTATCCTGATGATTATGTTTAAATAAACAATATTTATTGATTCTTTTTAAAATAAATTAAAAAACATTACTATTTGCTGTAAAATAAAATAAAAGACATTACTACCACTAGCGCCAACTGATGATGCTACCACACCTAAATGACAAAATTTATTAAAATATTTAAAACATATTCAATGCTTTAAAAGAATATTCAAAAGAAGTTTTTAAATCTACAAAATCTAAGTCCTTACTGAGTTCTACCTGTCTGTCTAAAAATAAAAATTGAGATGAAATTATATACAATAACATTGCTAATGCTACATTTGTACTCAAATAAAATCTAAATGATAAAACTTACTTAAGTCGCTGTCAGCTACCCTGTCTAAAAAAAAATTTGTATTCTCATTAATCCTAATCTATAATCTATAAATAAACTTACTAATATAAACGATAAATAAACTTGAACTAATATAAACTATAAATAAACTACTTTATACTATATAAACTAATATAAACTATAAATAAACTAATATAACTATGTTACTAATATAAACTATAAATAAACTACTATACACTATATACTTACTAAAAAGGCCTTCAGCTCCTTCTAACTGCTCTAAAAAAATAAAACAATACTTGCTTAAAATGATCTAAAAAGACTGAAGACAAAACTGAAACACTTTACTAAAAAAGAAACATTGTACTAAAAAAATTTTTTTTACCAGTCATTTTAGTTTTTACTTCTTCTAAAAAAAAAAAACAGAAAAATAAAAACAACGAACAACAAACAAATTTTAGTTTTTAAACAATGAACAACATCAGTTCCACTTGAAACTAAAAATTTATCAGCTCTAATTGGCTGGAAGACCTTGCTTGAAAGACCGCGTGGAGTAAAGAAACGCTTTTAGAAAAGCCTAGAAAGTTCTTTATTAAAAAAGAAAGTGAAACGACACTAACACTATTGAATTACAGTATTCATATTTAGAAGATTAGATAAATTACAGTATTCATGTTTAGATTGTACTAAAAAAACTATTTTACCAGACATTTTATTTCTAACTTCTTCTAAAAATTGAAAACAGGCTATAAAAATTAGAAAAATAAAAACAACCAACAACAAACAAACGATTATTTAAACTTTTGTTTTAAACAATGAACAACATCAACTCTAAATATATAAAATAAAAATAGAATAAAAGTACATCATCAAAAAAAAAAATAGATTAAAAGTACATCATCTCCAATTTGCCAGCTGACTTTACTCGAAAGACTGCATGGCAAATGTAACCGCGCATAAAAAAAGTCTAGAAACTACTTAAAAACTAAGAAATGGTGTATTTTACAGAATACAGAACCGTCATTAACAACACTAACATTAGGCGTAACTATGCGCACTATTCATTACCGTATTCATATATAAGATATATCTCTACAACTCATATATAAAATATATCTCTACAACTCATATATAAAATATATCTCTACAACTCATATATAAAATATATCTCTACAACTCATATATAAAATATATCTCTACAACTCATATATAAAATATATCTCTACAACTCACATATAAAATATATCTCTACAACTCATATATAAAATATATCTCTACAACTCATATATAAAATATATCTCTACAACTCATATATAAAATATATCTCTACAACTCATATATAAAATATATATCTACAACTCATATATAAAATATATCTCTACAACTCATATATAAAATATATCTCTACAACTCATATATAAAATATATCTCTACAACTCATATATAAAATACTTTCAATGAGAAATAGCAGTTATATATTTTTAGCTGTATAGCATTTAGAAAATCATTTTAGAGTATAGCATTTAGAAAATCATTTTATATTTTTTAACTATTGCAACCTTATCACAGAAAAAATATAAAATGATAAAAAGATTCAAACATTCAGACTTTAGTTATAAGTGTTCTTTAAGATAATCATAATAGTATGTATATTGCTTTAAGTCTCAGTTATTTATATCTCACCTTATTGTAGTTATTTTTTTTTTACAATTACTTTTGTAATTTATTTTTATTGTTGTTACTATTTAATAACAATAAAGTATTGTTATTACTCTTGCCATTATTGTATGCATAGTTTAATATATATACACATACATATATATGGATATATTCTAGTTTTGCTGTGTTTTTTTTAAAATATATCTATATACATTAACATTAGAAACATAGTTATTATTGATCTCCAAACTGAAAAACAATACCTTTTTATTGGTCATCGTTGGATTGCTGTTGATCGTGGCTCATGTCACTTAGAATGTGTTATACCAATAGCATCACCTGAAGAAACTTCAAATTTTAATTACATTTTCACAACCAAAGCAGTTCATGATCTTTCTGATACTCATTTATGGTTTTCAATATTTGCTCGCCCACCCAAAAGTAACTTTACCAGATGCCAAAGGTTGTCTGTTGCTGTTTCTTTGTTAATGACTTCTATGATGGCTAGCACATTATTTTATGGGCAAGTTCCACCAGCAACTCCAGCTATTGAAAACAGAATTGGCAGTTTTACATTCACATGGCAACAGGTTTGTAATAAAGTTTACTTGCTTTTGTTGAAACTTTTCAAACTTTCAAATACCCTTTAAAAAATTATGCAAAACCTAAAGTATACACAGTATATTGGTTTTGGATAAATTGATCAGAAGTTTACAGTAATTATGTTAATTATGTTATTGTTTTATCATGCTATTTTATCATCCTTGATATTTAAATTAAAAATCTCTTAATACATGCTATTAAACTTTATATTTATTATTTTTACTAAAAGTTATTTTCTGTTATTTTAGGTTTATGTAGCATTAATTAGTATCTGCATAACAATCCCTGTAAATCTTATACTCGTTGGACTTTTTCGGTCAATAAAACCATTTGAAAATATAATTAAAGAAAATTCAAGTGAAGTAGATTGGTATGATGTCAGTGATGCTCCAGATGGATTATTTTCTCCCATGGCTTTAATCAAAAAAGGTAAGCACTGTAATTTTTATTGTTTGAATAGTTTAATAATTTTTTTTTGTTTGAACAAAATAAATTTACTTGTATTGCAGATTCAACTAAAAAGAAAACAAGTATCAATATTGAACAAAACAAACCATCCGTTGTAAAGACAAGGAAAGAATTTTATCTACCACATTGGTGTTTGTATATAGCATGGTTTTTGTGTATTGTTAGTATTTTTGGTTGTAGTGTTGTTGTTTTGTTGCTCGGAATGGCATTTGGGAATAACAAATCTTTGAATTGGTTATCAAGTGTATCTATAGGCTTTGTATGTTGTTGTTTTTTTTTGTATTTTCTTAACTTTACTTAATTTTTAAATTTTATACAAAAAATAAAAAGTATTTATTCTGAAAATTTGAATAGTCTTTATGGTTGCTATTTTGTTTAGTATTTAGTTGGTTGTTTAGGTTATCCTAATCAATTCCTAATCACTTGCATTTTTTCTAAACAAATAACATAGTTGGAAGTTCAAGGATATGCAATATTATATACTTGTAATGTGTTATTTGCTTCAGTGAGTACCTAAATGTGTTATTTGCTTCAGTGAGTACCTAAATGTGTTATTTGCTTCAGTGAGTACCTAAATGTGTTACTTGCTTCAGTGATTAACTAAATGTGCTACTTGCTTCAGTGAGTAGCAAAATGTGTTACTTGCTTCAGTGAGTACCTAAATGTGCTACTTGCTTCAGTGAGTACCTAAATGTGTTACTTGCTTCAGTGATTACCTAAATGTGTTACTTGCTTCAGTGAGTACCTTAATGTGTTACTTGCTTAAGTGGGTACCTAAATGTGTTACTCGCTTCAGTGATTACCTAAATGTGTTACTTGCTTCAGTAAGTACCTTAATGTGTTACAAACTTCATGTGAGTACCTAAATGTGCTACTTGCTTCATATAGAATTATAATAGATCCTATAAAAAAGTTTATGAAAAGTTAATGATTATTATTATAAAATTGAACCATCTTTCTGAATTTTTAAAACAAATATCTATTTCAATTGACAATAAAGAAATTTAAAACTCTTATAAAAATATTTTAACATATTTAGCAACAAAAGTTGTTAAATTTGGAAGAAAAATTATTTATACGTGTAAGTAAGATCACCAATCTATAATTTTTTTTTAGGTTTTCTAAACATAATGGTTATAAAGATGTTGAAAATTTTTTAAAGAAGAATTTTAATTGAACAAGAATATTTAAAGTAAAAATAAAAAAAATTGTTATGGCAATCTGGGGAGCCTTTAAAATACAAATGTATAAATGATTTAGATCAATAGTATTTAGATGACAGACAGTGATAGCAAACTTGGGAAATATTTAGAATGTTAATGTAAAAGAAGGCATGTGAACACTGATAACTTAACATTTTCTTATTTCATTAAACTGTTTTTTAAAAAACAGTTTAATGAATAAAACACGCTTTTGAGTTTGTTCATATTAAATATTGTTTTATAATCTGATATTTGGACTTGTTTATGATTTGTTTGATAAATTAATTTACTCTTTTTTCTTTCTTTTTTTTTTTTTATAGTTCCAGGACATATTATTTATTCAACCGATAAAAATTTTCTTTTTGTCAATTTTTGTGGCTCTTGTTGCAAAAAATATTGATGAAGAAACATGTGAATTGGAAAAGCAAGGTAATATTAGTTAGATTAATTTTTCGTTTATTGCTGCCAACTACATTTAAGTATATTTTTAAATAATGGTTGCATTTTGTAAGTCAACAAATGTTTCCATTTAACAATTCAGTCAGTATCTAATCTGATTTAATTATTTTAATGATGATAATTTTGACTCTTTTATCTTTTTAATATTTTTTTTTTAAATGATGCACTATGTGTGTTCTCTTTAAGATATCATTAAGATACCTGATGTAAATGTACCAACTTATGAAATTTATCGCATATACAGCATATATAATATAAAAAATAAAATATTTCTTTTTTAAAACAGTAACAAATTGTTATTAATTAAAAAACAAACAAAAATTTAGCTTATAATGTTAATAGTATTAGTTTTTAATATTTAAATATTATTAATTTAAATATTTAAAAAAAAATTTAAATAATAATTATTAAAAAATAATAATTTAAATTTTAATATTTAAAAGTTATATAATTAATAAAGAGAATAAATTTTCATTTATAATAAAATATTCTTCAGTTCCAGATTATTTATAAGTAAATAATCTCTAACAGAAAAATGTGATAAATTTTGTAACTCCTGCTAATATCTCTATTTTTTTTTTGTTTCCTTGATATTGTACATTAACTTTTTAGGCAAAATGTTAGCTCATGATGAAAGTTGGCTCCACAAACCAAAAGTTGAACCAACAATTTTTGAAAGAATTAATATTGATTTACAACCTCCTGATTCTTCTTTGTTAATAAAGATGAGAGAGAAAGGATTTAAGAATATGAAGATGTATGCAATCACACAAGAAATTGTTTTATATACTTTTTATGCACTTTTGGTGTTTTTCATTGGCTATATGACACGTGAGAATGTTGCTTTTTATCAAACTCGTAACGTGGAAGAACTTTTCAACTTGCAATTAAGGTCAGGTGTATCGTATCCAGATGGTACAGTTTTTAACCAGGTTTGTTATGTAATAACTCTTTTTTATTTAGATAATCTGCTGATCAGCTTTTTTCAGAAAAGACTAAGTAAAATTTTTAGAATTTTAGTTAAACTAATTTTGTATATCATTTGTTGTATCTCCTGTGTTTATGAAATGCCTGGTTGCTTTTCCTAAACAGAAAGTTAAGCAGTTCTTAATGTTGGACTTTAGATATCTGACTTTTTATTCAAAACTCAATTTAGGCACTCAAATTAGGTAATGTATTGTTGGTTAGATTCATTGGGCAAAGGTCGCTACATCAGCTAAAGCTTTCCCTTTGTTGGTATTCTGTAATGTTAAGTTTGCTTAAATTACTTTTAATGATAAATGAAAAATTTATAAGAGAAAACACTAATCAGATTTTCTCAGCTCCTTTTTATTTGTTTCAGAGATTAAAAGAAACTTTCGTAAAATGATTATATATTTGTTAAATTTGTTTGTTTGCATGATTTGCTTTTTTAGTTTATTTGTTCAAATTGTTTTTCTTTTTTTTTTACTTGTTTATATGTTTCATTTGTTCAGTTTATTTGTTTACTTTGTTCTTTCCGTTTCTTTGTTCAGACTTTTTAATAAAACACTTCAATATCATAGTTTAAATTATTTTGGAAGATCAGTTATAACCTTGTATAATAAGATCATTGACTTTAAAATCTTCATGGTTTTTGAGTATTGCTTAGTTAGACTTTTAAAATAAGCAAAGCTTAAGGCAACAATAAAAAAATTGCTTTAGAAATGTGTGTGTGCGCATATATATATATATATATATATATATATATATATATATATATATATATAGAACCCTTAGATGTTGTCCGAAAGTTTTTTCGATATTTTGTTGACAAAAAGTAAAAATTAAAATGCAAGACCGGAATTTTTTTTTTTTAATAATGATAGACTGCCTGCCCCAACCAAACCCTCAGTCGATGTAGCAGCACTCCCTTGCGGGTCAGGCTATTTGTCAGTCGATGTAGCAGCACTCCCTTGCGAGTCAGGCTATTTGTCAGTCGATGTAGCAGCACTCCCTTGCGAGTCAGGCTATTTGTCAGTCGATGTAGCAGCACTCCCTTGCGAGTCAGGCTATAAGATAGTCGATGTAGCAACACTCCGCGCATGATTTACAGTAAAAAAAAATAAAAATAAAAACATTTTATTAAAAAAAATAAAAATAAAAACATTTTATTAAAAAAAATAAAAATAAAAACATTGTTTATATTGTTAAAAACATTCAAAATGTTATAAAAACATTCAGAATGTTTTTAAAAACATTCTGGTCAATTAAATTTGCGTTTTTGTGGTTTTTTTAAAAAACGATTAATTTGTAATTAAATTAATGGTTTTTACTTTCGTCCAACACGGAAATGTTGGACGAAAGTCAAAAGTAATTAAAAGTGACGTATGTGTTGGCGTAAGAATCACTTTTTTCCTTCCGCTCTTCCTAAAGCCAACAACCTATAGAACTATATATATATATATATATATATATATATATATATATATATATATATATATATATATGTTGTAATAAAATTAATAATAATAATAACAATAATGCTTCTCTTTACTGCAATAAGTGCTTTTTATTAGTTCTTTATATATTTTTAGGGTTTCCTTTAAAATCCATTAAAAAGTAAAGTTTTCTATTTAGATTCAGACCTCACAAGGTTTCTGGCCATGGATGGAGAATTTTTTCCTTCCACAAGTTTATCCTCAACCTTGGTATAATTTGAGTGATTTATATGCAAATACAGATAAGAAAGATTTTCCTGGAAAACTGTTTTTAAATGATCTCACCTCAAAAATTGTAAATGGAATACGAATTCGGCAAATTCGTGTGCGACCACGTAAGACTTTTCATTAAAAACATTATTTAGAACTTCATTAATCTTTACTATCACAGTTATCATCATAATTAAGTTCAGGATTATCAGCATCATCATTATCATCATCATCATCATTATCATCATTATTATCATCATCATTATTAATGATTGCTTGATTTAGTATCTAAAATACAACAAGCTCAACTTATTTGGTTAAAAAAATGAAGCAAAAAGTTTATTTGTTTATTTTCATAATATTTGATAGATTCCTGCATTAAAGCTCTATCGCTTGCTGATTATTTAAAACTGAACTGTTTATCTCCATATAATCCAACAGTTGAAGAAACTAGAGATTTTGATTTCAATTGGACACTTCCGATACAATATAAGTCAGCTATCAATCCATCAACAATGCCTTGGCGGTATCAAACTTGGAATAAACTTGATGGGTATCCATATGCAGCTGATTTAGACACTTACTATGGTGGAGGTTATGTTATAGAAATTTTTCCAAAATGGAGAAACCAGGATATACTGGATGAAGCAAAGAGACTAAGGTGGATTGATAGACAAACTCGAGCCTTAATAATTGAGTTTGCTTTGTTTAATCCTGCTACTAATTATTTTAACATGGTTACTATGGTCCTGGAGTTCCCTGCTTCAGGTGGAGCTATTCCTAACTTCTCAGTACTTACTTTTAAGTTGTATGCCTCAACTAAAGGAACTGGTGTTGCTATGTTGGGTTCACAAATATTGTTTATTCTGATGATGTTGGTATTTTCTATTCGTGAGTGTCGTTTTTTATATCGAACTGGTTGGAGATACTTTCTTGAGTTTTGGAACTTAGTGGAGGTTGCATTAATACTGTTATCAGTTGTAGCAGTTGGGTTTTTCTTTTTTAAAGGTATTTTTTAATGTTTTCACCTTTCATTCATTTTTTTTCATTCATTTTGTTCATTCCTTTATTGCTATTTATTATTACTTATTACATGTAAAATGTGTTTGTTTTTTTGTTTTTTTTTGAAAACAAGATCATCTGGCCAAGGTTTTATTACAACGAATGCCAGCTAAGAAACCACAGTCATTTATCAATTTTCAGTTTGCTTCGTACTGGGATTTAACATATGTTTACATTGTGTCACTTATTGTTTTTTTTGTGACTTTGAAATTTATTAAACTCTTGCGGTTCAATCGACGTGTTTCAATGCTATCTTCAACTTTAAAAGCTGCATGGTATCCTTTGTCAATGTTTGGAATCATATTTTTCATCATTCTGTGTTCAGTTGTATCTTCTTCTAGCATTGTATTTGGTAAAATTTAGTTTGAATTAAAAGCTGTAATTTTTTATACATTATTTTTCTAACTTTAAATTTGGTTTCAAGCTTTAATTCTGGTTTTTAAAGTTTTCATAAAATTTTGATTTAAAACTAATTGAAAATTTTTTTAAATAGTTAAAAAAATTATATATTCTTTTTTAAATTTTATGGATTACCAAAATAAGTCTAATCAATCTTTTTTTTTAATCTTGAATTTTAATGAAAGGTTTACCATTTACCTTAATTTCTGTATTTCAATTACATGCATCTTTTTAAAAAACACTTTATCCAAAAAAACTAATTAAACTTGAAAGTTTGGTTTAACTGATCTATATATCTGGTTTAATTGATCCATAATCAATGGATTCAAATACTGATTTTTAGTTTACAATATTGAAAAAAACCAAGCACATCTGATTTATTCAAGTTTTTATTGAAAAAAAGTGTTTTTCGAATATTAAAAAAATATTTTATTATGACAAGAATTAAGACAAGAAAAATTTTATTAACAAAGCTAAGCTAAGCTAAAAAGTTAAGAATAATTTAACGGTTTAATGCAAGAGTTGTATGTATAAATAAAAGGGTTTTTTGTAAGAACTTTATTATGGATGTGTTTACATTTATAAACCATGTGTAACCATTTGGCTGCATTAATCTTAGGTTTTAGAGGTGGCTTGTCTTGACTTTTTAAGAGTATTAAAAAAAAAACATTTTATTATTATTATCTTTTGATGACATTTTTTGACATGACAAAATAGCGCAGCTCATAACTGATTGTGGTATTATATTTTTATGTGGTATTATTATTTATACTATTAAATATAGACAGTAACTATAGTAACAAAAACATACGCTAAAAATAGAGCTTTTAGTTATTTTTGATTTATAAGTTCTCTGCTTTATTTATTAGAAAGAATTAAAGCAATTGCTTTTTGTTTAAACAGTATTTATTATAATTGTTAATTATAATTATACATATAATCATAAATATTGATTAGCTATATAGTTATAAATTTAAAAAAAAGTGATTCAGTTTTTCAACGTTATATTGCAGAGATCCTAATTAGTAGGAGTTCATAAATTTTATACAATTTTCACTTTTAAATATCAAGTTAAAAATTAAAAAAAAAATACTTATAAACAAACATTTGAAGTTTAATTATAGGGGATGTTTTTATCAAATTAACTCTGCGTGATTTCTATTATTAAATTGAATCTATGTTTCTCATTTTAAAAAATCTCAAAAATTTTATAGGTTATTAAGTTGCAGTTAAAAAAAATTCATTTAACACCAAAGATTTTAACTTTCACTAACTTTTAACGTTAATTTTAAAAGTGATTGAAACTTTTAAATTATCTTTGTTATTGAGTTTTTAGTATTATTCATAATTTTAGTATTATCTTATTGCTCCGTTAAACTTAACAGAGAGTTAGTCTAAAGTTCCTTTTTAGTTTTATAAGTGAATTAGTTTTTAAAATATAATTCATAAAAAATAAATGTTTTGTCTTGATACTTAATTAGTCATTATGGATTTATATCATACTGTTAACATTTCTTCACTTAAAAAAACACTTAAATTGATTAAAGCTCTGTTAAATGAAAAACTAAAAATTTTTAAAAGTAAATGTAAAAATAAAAGTGTATAAATTTTTTAATAAATACAATGTTTATAAAAACGTATTTTTTAGGGATGTTGCTGGATGGGTATCAAACTTACTTTAAAACAATTGCATCCATTATTTCATTATTGTTGGGAAAATTTAGTTATAGTCAATTTGAAAAAGCTAACTCTGTTCTTGGTCCAATTTTCTTTTTTGGCTTTAATGTCATGGTAAATTGGATCATTATGAATATGTTCATATCCATTCTAAACGATGTTTTTGCAGTAGTTCGTGCAAATCTTGAGTACCAAGATAATGATTATGAGATGGTAGATTTTATAATGGAGCATTTTAAAGGTTTTTTTTTTTTATATCTTTTTATTTTTATTTTGTCTATTTCTATAAATAAATTGATAAGCAACTTTTTACCACATTTATATAATATAAGCCTACCCCAGGAATTTTTTATTCCAAATCAGTTAATCAAGTTTAAATGCTCTAATAGGGAGAACATAGGCTCTTATAAAACGACTTCATTAGCTTTATTAGCTTATTAGGACTCCTATAAAAAGACTTCAATAGCTTTGTTTTTTATACCAAGTTTAATTTTTTTTATTACATTTAAGATTGGCTTGGGTGGCGTTCTTTAAATAAAACAGAGCTGAATAATGAAAATGTAGTTTCCAAGTCTGAAATCAATAATTCTTTGTCAGTACCTTCCACAACGAAGCCGAAGTTGAACAAGAAACGGTTTGATGCTGAATTCAAAGAAGGTAACATCATTTTAATGCTTTTTTTTATTAAAAAGAGAGGAGAATTAAGTCATTGCAATAAATAATACTAATAATAATAATAAAACAAAGATTTAAACAATAATAACGCATCATAATAACAAAAGTTATACAATAATAATAATAATAAAAATAATAATAAAATTGTACTATTTAATAAATAGTAACACATAATAAAATAAATGAGCCGTTTATTTTGAAAGTGGAAGAAGTCACTTTATTTTTAAACAGAGATTTTTAAAGGTTTGTGTTTTAACATATATACCTTTATACCGTTAACTAGCATACTTCTTTCCAAAATATCTTAATAATTTTCAACACAATTGGTTTAAATTATTTCACAAACGAAGAGATACCGTTACATTGTAATTATCAATGACTTGATTTTTTTTGAAAAGGTGACTTATGTCACTTTCAAAATAAACGGCTCAAGTATTATTTAAGCAAACAAACAAAACAAAAAAGTAAAATTTCACTAATTTTGTTGGCTTGACAAAAAAATTTTAACTTTAAATTATTTTAAAGTGGTGTCCCTTTACTATGTATTATTAAAATGTTTGCCGTATAACCTTTTACACCACATTGACGCATTTGACCGCATTGACAATTTGACACATGCTACGTTTATGCATGCGTCAATATAATTTCCTTAGTTTCAAAGATGTAAATTTGATTTTGAAGCTGCATTTTCACAATTACATACTTTAATCAAAAGAGGTTAATTTTTTTTTCGTTATATATAATACACTACTGTTATATGTATAACTATTTTTTTTTTTTTCGCTAGATATAACCAAGGCCGTCCCGAAGGAGGGGGGGGGAGGGATGTAGGGGAGGTTCCCACCCCCAAAGCTGTTAAATATTGAGGACCTTTTTTTTTTTTTTTGTGTCTCTAGTTGGCAAAAAATACATACAACACCCCCCACCCCTCCCATGGAAGACCTCTTCGACCTCTTCGGGACGGCCCTGTTATATGTAACATATAAATGTTATATGTAACATATAAATGTTATATGTAACATATACTGTTATATGTAACATATAAAGCAACATTTCATAGATGTTTCTTATGTTTAGAGGTAAACAACATGTTTTATGATTTCGATTCGAAGAATATTCAGCTTGATGAGAAATTTTTAAAATTCGATTATTTATTGAATGAAGATGAATTGGATGCTGAAATTGATGAAACGCTTAACAAGTTTATCAATTGTATGAACCTTCTTTATTTTGATGATGCGACAGTTGTTAAAAAAATGAATGAAATTGTTAAAAAGGAAATAGAAAAGTAATCAAGTAGAGTAATCAAGTAGAGTAATCAAGATTAAAGCGAATCAAGCTGAACACTTTGGAATATTTTCTTAATCAATTCGTGGAAACGCATTTCAGACATTTTCCGCATCATTTTTACGAACATTTTTAACTATAGTTGCTTTATTAACTTTTTGCTCTAAATTTTATTGCAATAAATTATTTATAACTAAATATTTTTACAATTATTTTGACTGACCAATCATTTTTAAATTGGAATTACACTTCACAAAAATCAAAACTTTGATCGCGCTTTTTAAAGCAAGTATTTAATCATGAACAAATATTGTTTGTTGATCTGTATTACTGCAAGTTGGGCCAGAATTCACTTTTACTGGTCGAAATTCATAACTAAATTATATTAGGGCTAAATTCATTAAAATTGGCATGAGTATATGAGGCGTTGCGAACGAAAGGGGCACACCAACCAAAATCAAGTTTTGAATAAATCGCGTTTGAAGTTTCTAGACTGAAATTTGCAAAGGGGCACACAAACCAAAATCAAGTTTTGAGTAAGCGTGCGAAATTACACTTTTTCCTACCACGTGGTAGAAGAGTTTACACCCCCTCCCCCTCTGTGGTAGTTTTTGAACGCTCCCTAAATCGCGTTTGAAGTTTCTAGACTGAAATTTGCTTGATGCATTTACAATAAAATCATGATGCATTTATAATAAAATCTTGTGTTATATTGTAGATGACAGACTAAAGTAAAAAATGGTTAAAGAAAACGGATTTTCGAAAATTGGTTGGTGTGCCCCTTTCGTTTGCAACGCCTCATATGATGTCTGCGCTTCTTATAAAAGTGACATTTTTTTAAATTTAGTTGCTCTGGATACTTTTATTGCTTAGTTATATTGCTAATAGAATTTCCTTAGTTACAAAGAGGTAAATTGATTTTTGAATAAATTTTGACGGATTTTTGACCCACTTGATTTGAATAACTATTAAAAGTTGAGGTAATTAATGTTTTGGCAATAATTAAAACAAAAAATAATGCAAAAAACAATTTTAAATTACATTGAAAATTTACAGAACAATAATATCGTTTGAAAATTGTTTAAGTAATTGTAAAACATCTGAAGGAAATGTTTATGACTTGTTAAATGTGATGTTGATTTACGCAGTGATGAAATAACAGGATCACTGGAAACTAGGAGTATTGATGAGATCAGTATTTTTTGCTCTTCTGGATGTTTTTCGACTGAAATTTTTGCTATAAGCTTGAGCTTCCTCTGACATAATTCCTATGGGTAATGTAAGGCTTTGAATTATGTCATGTCCGTGTACCAATGTTTTGTGCACATATAGTTAAACAGTGTCAAAACAAAAATCTATCAATTTTGAAGTTGAAATATTATCCCCCAAATATAACAGCGGGGGACTATTCAACTTAAGTTCTTTTAAATGAATTAATGATTCATACTTTGCAATAAATCTGCGCAGTTCATGAACCTGTGCTGAGGCACTCGATATTGAACGACAAAGTAATGAAAACAATGACACTCATGTGTAAGTTCTGTTTTGATGGCACTAATGGCCAAGGCATTTATAAACAAGTTTTGTTAAAACCTGACATGAACAGAAATTTAAAACGCGAAGATCCGTTATTTATTACTTGTCTAGTTCCAGTGGATTTAAAAACAGCAATAAAAAGTGCATATTTAGAGAAATTAAAAGTCATCATCTACAGCCTACTGCAGACCCTAAAGATTTAAAACTTAAAAAAAGGAATCCTAAGAATCTGTGCAGGAAGAAGATCAGTATATTAAAAGTGAGATAGAAAGCTTGGGTATGATTTTGTTAGATGTTTGCGGATTTTCTATTGAAGTGAATTGAATTATTGAACTTATAATGATTGATAGGAAAGTTCAAAAGATATCTGAAAAAACGAACTCATACCAATGCTGTACCGTGTGTGGTGTTTCTCCAAAAAATATTGTTTAAAAAAATAACATATAAAAGCGTTAATGTAAAAATAGGTTGTTGCTATGCAAAATTAAGTACCATAGCAACAAAATGAAATTTTTTTTAAAATTTGTAAATGTTTATTGAATGGTATCATTTTTTTCTGAAATACTTAAGCACACAGCTGATGTGTCAACAAGCTGCTATTTAGTTAACTTTCTCAATGTAAACAAACCTAATAAGTACTTATTGACAGCCTACAGTTTGCAGCATAGTATTTATAACTTAAAAAAATAATAATTTTGAAAAAAAAAACTTTTTAAACTTTTAATTTTGCCTCGAAAAAATTATTTGCCCACTAATATTTCAGAAATTTTTTTTTATTATTAGTTCAATCTGTGTATCAAAAGAAGCGTCATTAAATTAGGATTTTAAAAATAATATTTGTTTTCAAAAAAATTAGGAGTTTCGAGTTTGTTTTTAAAATCCATTTTAGAAAATGCACCTAGTAGTTTTCCTCCAATAAAATCGAAAATCTTCATTTTTAAAAAAAAAAAAACCTTTTTAAAATCTTTATTTAATTTTGCTTCTTTTGATACCCGAGTTACCCTAATTAAAAAAAAATTTTTTGTTAGTATTTGGGGTAATTGGGGCAATTACTTTTTCAAAGAGAAAAATACCAAGCTAAAAAAATTTTGTTTTAAAATTATAATTTTTTCCAAGTTTTAAATACTGTTTCGAACAAATAAAAAACTAATCTTTTCACAATTTCAAAAAAAAAGGAAAACTGACAAACCCTATTTAATACAATTATATGCTGGTTTTTTTTGTTTGTTTATCCTAAAAGCTCGTGACTATTTTTCAGCGTTTTATTTACATTTTATTTACATTGAAGTATATACATTTTTTCGTTTTACATTACGTTTGCCATTCAAAATTAGAAGGAGAACATTGGTACATTTGTAAAGCAAGCAATCGCCTTTTTACTATTCATCAATAAACGTTAAATTTTCTTTTATTTGGTTATTTAATATTTAAAAACTCACAAAATATTATATTTAAGTTATATAATTTGTTAAAGTGTTACTGTGCAAGCTGATTTTAAATGCGTCGGTCTTTTCACTGATATTATTTGATTTTTTCCAAACTGTCTATTAGGTAGTAATCTTTTCACTGATATTATTATTAAATACCTGACATTGAATCAACGTTGGATTTGCATCAGAAAAAACACGTTCGCGATGGTTTTACATACATTGGCCCAATGTAATTGTGCTAGCTGAAAACTAGATTTCGACAATTCTTTGTTCTTAAAATATGTGTCTGTTTTTGATAGAGTGTTTCTAATTTGCCTTAAGAAGTACTACTCCAGTGGAAAATTGCGTAGTTTAGTAACTTTGTATAAAACTGAAATATAATTGTTTTAGAGGATGTTCAGTTAGTAGATCTCTTGATTGATATAGAATTCCAATACTTTTTGATAGCCAATATAGCCAATATATTTATTCCAGGTAATATTTTTGTCGATGAGAACACTTAGAAATATTTGTCACATCTTTTGCAACTTATTTCTTTGTTTTCAATAATTAGTTTTGGAAAAAAATTTTTTTTTATATATAAAGATAGGAATAATATAAAATTTGTTTTATTAGAATTAAAGGTGAGTTTGTTTGCTTTGAAATATATTGAAATATTTTCATTCATTTGTCCAAATAATTGGGGTATATCTTTGCATGAGATAAAAAAGTTGCTGTCGTCAGCAAACACAATTGTTGATAAACTTGACTCTCTCATCAGATCATTCACATGTATAAGGAAAAGTAGAGACCCCAAAAAAAAACTCTTTGATTTCTTGTGGAGTGCCCCACAAGAAATCAAAGAAAAACTTGTATGGGTAATATTTCCATATTGGATTGCATACGTTTACTTAGATAGTCTACGGTTCTCTCCACCAGTTTGATATACCTCTTTTACCTTACATCTTAAGTTTTGTTAAAAATATTTTGTGATCCATTTTATCAAATGTCTAGGAGTGCTCTGTGAATACAACTAACGTAAATTTTCCGTTTGTAAAATAATTTTTTTATTTAATTAATTAAGTATAGTATTACACAGGGTCAACAATAATGGGGGGCCGGGGGCACGTGTCCCCACTTTTTTTCTAAAGGCGATTTTTTTTAAGAAAATTCTAGATATAGAAGACTTTTTTTTAAGAATTGACGATTATGCCCCCACTTCGAAACCTGTGTAGTCGGCCCTGTTACATGTTGAGTTTAAGTGTTTTTCTGAAATCCAAACTACTTGGAATAAAATAAATATTATCTTAAAAAATGGGTATATAATCTATTGAACATAATTCGTTCAAAAATCTTAGAAAAAAGTATTGGTCTTGGTCTATAATTACCAATATTGGTATACAATTTATCATCTTATTTAAATATAGATTTAACTTTTTCTGCTTTAAGTATTTCAGAAAAAAATAATATCTTTAAATAAAGACAATTTTAATTGATTATTAAAGTCAATAACGATGTTGCCATTCACGTCACCAAGTCGAGGAGATTTGTTTCGTTTTAACTTAAATCGAAACAAATCAAACAAACTTAAATTTGAAGCTATTAAACTTTAATATAAGAATAGTTTAGAATTAAAAGCATAAACAAAGTTTAAAAGAGAAAAAAAAGAAAAAATTGATGTTTATTTGAAATCTGCTGAAATAATTCGCTTGCAAAACAAGAGTTTTGAAATTATGCATACGATTAAAATCTAAAATAAGCAAAGTTTTGAATAAAATGTTCAAATTTAGCATTAGTTTTAATGAGTCACTCATTATATTTGAAAAAAAATTTATATACAGTATTGGCCAAAAAATTAAGGCAGGCTACGTTTTTTAAACTTTTTTAACTTATTGTTTATTTATGGCGTTATTACCTTGGATACAAATAATGTTTTTATTATATTTGATTTTGGAAGATATTTTGATTTATTTTACACCGTCAGGATGCCATAGTTGCGATATTATGGGTAAAAAGCGTGATATTAATAACTTTGTTAAAGGTAAAATAAATGCACTATTTTCGGAGGGCTATTCTCAAAGTAGTATAGCAAGACAATTAAAAATATCAAGATGTGCTGTGCAAAATGCTTTACATGTGCAAGACTATTCAAATCGCAAAAATTGTGGTAGAAAACGTGTGAGTACATTACGAGAAGACCGTTTTTTAAAGAATGTTGTTAATAGTGAGCCCCACACAACATCTGCAAGGTTATCACAACTTGTATGGAAAGGGGACTGGATTAAGTTTTGTAAGAGTATAAAAGACAAGACACCGGAATGGTGGGAACGCGTAATGTTTACAGACGCAAGTAAGTTTCAACAAATTAGAAGCACGGGCTATAATTATGTTAGAAGACCTGTGGGAGAACGCTTGAATCCAAAGTATACCATAAAAACAGTAAAACATCCTCCTTCAGTCATTGTATGGGGAGCAATCACAGCGCAAGGCCGATGCAGGTTGCACATCTTTAAAAAAGGTAAAAAAGTCAATGCACTAAAGTATCTAAGTGTATTGAAAGACAAAGTGAAACTGCACATAGAAATTACTAAAACCAGCATTTTCCAGCAAGATTCAGTACCTTGTCATACAGCTAAAACAGTTAAGAAGTGGTTTACTGATAATAAAATTGAACTATTATCTAATTGGCCCTCAAGTTCACCCGATCCTAATGTTATCGAGAACTACTGGAATATAATGAAGCAGAAAGTTGCAGCACATCAGCCAAAATCTGAAGAACATCTTCAAAAAGTTCTTAAAGAAGTGTGGGCTAATAAAATCACTCGAGAATTTTGTAAAACATTTGTACATAGTATGCCAAGAAGAATACAAGTCGTGCTTAATAATAAGGGACATCCAAAAAAGTATTGAACTATAACATTAAAGTCATTTAAACTTTTGCTATAATTTGGTGCTATAACTATTATTTTATTGAATATTAACAATTTTTGATAATTTTTATCTTTTTTTTTCATTTATTTTACATTTTCTATTGTGTTTATTCAATAAAAAATTTACACTGCAAAATTTGAGTTATTTTTTATGACGTGCCTTAATTTTTTGGCCACTACTGTATATATATATATATATATATATATATATATATATATATATATATATATATATATATATATATGTATATATATATATATATATATATATAATAATATATATATATATATATATATATATATATATATATATATATATATATATACAGTGCCGGTCGGAGGGCGGTTCAAGTCACACAAGACCCCGCGATTCCGAAGGCCCCTCGCATTGAAAGGTCCATTGCATTTGGACTTAAAATCAGGCATAATAAAGTTGGCATATTTTTTAGATTTATGTGAAAAACATGTATATTATTAACAAAGTAACAATAATGTTTAACAAACGCATGCACACTGTATATGCTTTTTGAACCATATTGTGTATTTCATACATAGTAGAATAAAAAAAACAACTTATTTTTTGATTAAAAAACAAGCTTTTTGACATTCCTCTAAAAGTGTTCTAATTTTATAATTTATGATAAAAATGATCTTTTTTTAAAATTTTCGACTAAAAGTATTCTGTTTTTATAATTAAATAAAAAAAAGTTATATTTTTATAATTTACGATAAAAAAACGTTTTATTTTTTAAACGTTGAACAGGATGGGAATGCCGTCTGAAAACAAAATGAAAATTACAAAAGTATTAGTAGCAGATATGTCTAGGATGTTGTAAAAGATTATCATAGGCTTAAAAAGAATTTTTGAAATTTTTGAAAAATTCCGTGAAACAGGATTCAAATCTTTTATAATAATAGTTATGGAAATTGCTGAAGAAGTACAAGTGACGCCTGAATTTAAGATTCAAAGAACTGTAAGAAATTTTTCATCGAGTGAAGAATATTTTTGAATTCAATATTTTGTTGTCGTTGTTGATAATGCGATTCATTCATTTACGAGAAAATTTAAACCTTATAGAGAACATGAAACATTGTATGGATTTTTATATGGTTCGGATAATATTAAAAGTATGAGTAAAGATAAACTTCTAAAATAATGCAAAGATTTATATATGACATTGCAAGATGATATTGATGTGATTGATTTATGTAATGAAATAAATATCTGTCGCCGAGTTTTGCCTTCGAACTTCAGAATATTACAAATACTGCAATATTTGTTAAAAAATAAAATATTTGAGCTATATTCAAATTTCGTTTCTGCGCTTAAAATATATTAACTTTTCCAATTACAGTCGCTTCAGCAGAGATCTTTTTCAAGATTAAAGTTAATAAAAAATTATTTGAGGTCTACCTTAAGCCAAGTGAGATTTACTTCATTAGCAATTTTGTCTATAGAATCAGAAATAGCCAAAACGATGAATCATCTCCGAATTTGCCATAAAGCACGCAAGGAGATAAATTTGGAATTCTTTGTATTATGTATATCGATATTTTTTCATTATAATTCTTTGTAATTTGATTTATTATAGAGAATTCTGATGGCTGAAATGTTAGTTTATTTATTTATAATATTTTTAGTGACTTGTAATTATATTATTTTAAAAGCCATTGTACGTGTATTATTAGTATATTCAACATGTACTAAAATATAGTGCACAAATTATTGTAGTACATCATTTTCTAAAAATAACAACATCTATATATACGTATAAACTATAATTTTTCATGGGTGGGTTTTTATTCTTCGACACCAGCATAAAATTATTTCTTGCATTTTTTGGACAATGTTTTTTATTTTTTTCCGCAATAAAATGTCATGTGGCAAAACTCCCTAATATATGTATATGTATGTATGTATGTTTGTATGTATGTATGTATGTATGTATGTATGTATGTATGTATGTATGTATGTATGTATGTATGTATGTATGTATGTATGTATGTATGTATGTATGTATGTATGTATGTATGTATGTATGTATGTATGTATGTATGTATGTATGTACGTACGTGTGTATGCAGAGCCGTGGTTAGACACACCCCAATTTAGGAGGAGGGAGGAGAGGGGGAGTTTTTTTTTTTAGTAATACCAAATGAAAAAATTTTCAAGATTTTGGGGCCTTTATGACAGGTGGCGCAGTGGTTAAAGTTCTTGCTCAGAACCAAGAGGTTCGAGGTTTGAGGCCCAATAAACAACATTGGTAAGGAAGGAGGCGTGAACTTTCTATTTAAATGCTCTTCCACAGTGCTCTGTGATAACACCGTAAGAATTTCTGGGAGTACCTTAATGACCACACAAAAAAAAAAAAATTATTTAATTTAGTTGAATATGGTGGGTATGTAGGAAATAGGATGTCCAGGTCTAAGTTTATCTTTCAACTCGTAGTTATTTTTATCGAAACGTTTGAACCAATTAAGCTGTCGAGGCACAAGTGAATCCGGGGTTTGAAGCGACTTCTAGGTATATATGCAAACTACAATATGGGTGATAAACCTGTTTTCAAATTTTTCTTTTTTTCTTGACTACTTTGATTTTTGTTTTGTTTTAATAACTGAGCACACTCCACTGTAACTTTATATTTTAGGCAATTTTTTTGTTTCTTGTTATGTATTAAATGGTTGATAATTGCCTTTGGCTTATTGAGCCTGAAGAAACAAGCTTCAGAAGCTTTGCTTCAGTAAGCTTCACTAAGCTTTTTCAATTTGAATTAAACTCGAATAAACATAAATAAAGATGGTTAAACTATAAATAAATGTTTGTAAGTAGGGCATAGCGGATCTGGCAAAATAAATAGGATCCGGTTCCGGATCATACCCGGATTTTTAAGATTAGGATTTAGATCCAAATCTTAATCTTAAAAAGGTTAGTTTTTGGATCCAAGACTATAAAGGTTTCCTTTTGTGTGCACAATAATATTCATAAAACAAAGCAACTAAATTTAAGTTATTCCTGAACAGTTAAACTAAATCTGATTTTGATATTTATGACTTTTAGTTTAGCTGTTAATTGAGCCTTAATGTCTTAAGCTTGATCCAGTAAAGTATTTTTAGTGGAAATTTAACTAGAAGGTATTTTTTGTCTTTTGGCTAAAGCAAATTCTTGTAACCTCTTACTTTTAGCAACAGTGTTAAATGAAAGCCCATCAGTTGCAATGAGATCTGTTAGTATATTAGCAATAGTATCTTTTACTTGCACAAAATTTCTGATATTTTTTTGGGAAAAACTTTAAACTGTTTTTTTTAGATGTAATAATAGTAACTCTATTTAATGCGTAATCTTTAAATGCTTTTGCATAAGACTTGTGCAGCCTCCTCTGATTGTTGCAATGAAGTTACAAGTTTTGTATTGAGGAGTTTCCTTTACTTTTCACTTTAAGAAATGCTCCAAAACAGGAGCATTGGTTTTAAATTCTTGGAAAGGTATTTGAAAAATTCTTGAAATATAATTGTTTTTCTAAATTGCTTTGAAAAATATAATGCTTCAAAGTGCAATAGTTTAAAACTATGAGTAAGCTATAATGCTTCAAAGTGCAATAGTTTAAAACTATGTGTAAGCTATAATGGTATGCGACATTAACATTATAAAAAGTAAACGTATGTAAAAATAACATGGAACCGAATACCCGAACCAAATAGATCCGGATCTCATAAAAATGGTACGGGTACCTGGGTATTCGGTCCCGAATCTTGAATCCGACTATGCCCTATTTGTAAGTTGTAATCAACTAGGTAGGCTAAATAAAACTTTTTTTATTTAAACATCAGATTACATACATTGAAATTCAATTTGAAAACTTTTTAACAATTAGTTTTAGTAAATTTTTATTTTTATATATTTATGTTTATATTCATATACTTTAAAGTTTTTAAGTAAACTTTTAAATTACTTGTGGTTTATAAAAAAGTTAAGGCATAAATAGTTTATTTTTCAATGTATAGATTAGAAAACACTCCTTTTTTTTTTTAAATTAATTATTTTAGGTGCTCTACGAAGTCCTTATGGTCTTATCACAGAGCACCGCGGAAGAGCATTTGAAATGAAGTTTACGCCTCTTCCTTACCGATATTTTTTAACTTGCCCAGAGGTGGCAATGAACCACGGATCTCCAGTTTCTGAGGCGAGCGCGCTAACCACTACTTTAAAGCTGTTCTACTACTAATAATAATAAACATCTGATATTGTGCTAAACACATTAAACGCAAGTTTTTTCATTAAACACAAATTTTTTAACAAATTACAGTTGAATGGCTTTTGCGCACAAGTTTTTTTCATGATAGACAAATAAACACAAACTTTTTAATGATTTGCAGTTTCTACTATATTTGAATTGTTTTCACTCAAGAAAAAGCTCAAAAAAATATTTTAATAAAGCATTTGTTGGGTTTATAAAGAGTAGATATTCGGTCCCGAATCTTGAATCCGACTATGCCCTATTTGTAAGTTGTAATCAACTAGGTAGGCTAAATAAAACTTTTTTTATTTAAACATCAGATTACATACATTGAAATTCAATTTGAAAACTTTTTAACAATTAGTTTTAGTAAATTTTTATTTTTATATATTTATGTTTATATTCATATACTTTAAAGTTTTTAAGTAAACTTTTAAATTACTTGTGGTTTATAAAAAAGTTAAGGCATAAATAGTTTATTTTTCAATGTATAGATTAGAAAACACTCCTTTTTTTTTTTAAATTAATTATTTTAGGTGCTCTACGAAGTCCTTATGGTCTTATCACAGAGCACCGCGGAAGAGCATTTGAAATGAAGTTTACGCCTCTTCCTTACCGATATTTTTTAACTTGCCCAGAGGTGGCAATGAACCACGGATCTCCAGTTTCTGAGGCGAGCGCGCTAACCACTACTTTAAAGCTGTTCTACTACTAATAATAATAAACATCTGATATTGTGCTAAACACATTAAACGCAAGTTTTTTCATTAAACACAAATTTTTTAACAAATTACAGTTGAATGGCTTTTGCGCACAAGTTTTTTTCATGATAGACAAATAAACACAAACTTTTTAATGATTTGCAGTTTCTACTATATTTGAATTGTTTTCACTCAAGAAAAAGCTCAAAAAAATATTTTAATAAAGCATTTGTTGGGTTTATAAAGAGTAGAGCATTTGTTTCATTCAAATTTTCAATATAAAATTTTCTCTTCTCTTTATAAACTTTTTTCTTTATCAACATCAGGGCCAACGACACCAGGGGCGGGGGGGGAGGGGCAGGGGTGTCCCCAACTTCTTTTTAAAGGACTTTTTTTATTTCTAAAAAATTCTAGATATAGAGAACTTTTCTAGAAATTTATGATTGTGCTCCCCCCTCCCCACTTTGAAACCCATGTCGTTGGCCCTGAACATTATGCTAAGAATGTTTTTTATTTGGTGGCATAAAATAGTTCCATAACTGGAATTCATCTTATGCTGTTAATGAAGAGCGCATTAAACTAAAAAAAAAAACATAACAAAAATGTCACAAGCAGACTATTCTTACACAAAATTAAATACTTTCTATACTATTACATTTTATGGTAATTTTTTTTTATTTCAAAACTTTATGTTAAAAGTATATGTTTATACTTTTCCATCTTAAATTAAAAAAACCTTTCCATATTAAACTAAAAAAGTCCAAGTTGTTGTTGAAGCTGTTGTCTAGTGGTTGTCTAAATTTTAAAAACAAATCTACAAAGAAATAATATACTATATTATTCTATTTCTTATAAGTAGCCACTCTTTGCCTTGACGAGTTGACACCCTTAATGGTTGACCCTATAATAACCACCGTTTTATTTTTGAGAGAGAAAAGTTTAAATTCCCCCAAATTTTAAATTTAACTTTTCACTTTAAATTTTATTTATTTTTTTTAATTTTATTTATTTTTCAAGAGTTTTTGTTTAATTCGTCAAGAAATGAGCTAGATATGTAGAGAAACAGTTCACTTGTTAGAAAGTCAAAAAAACAGAAATTTTAAAAAACAAAAAAATACTTTTGTAATTCAACAAAAAATGTCTATTATATTTGTAAATGTATAATACTGTATTATATACTTGCATTTTACTATTTTTTAGATTTCCATAAATTAAAATGTAGTTCGTCATCTTTTATGTTCGATATGGGCTGGGCTGAATGTGAAAAAAAGGCAAAAGAAATATTCAACGACATATTAGGAGTCAAAAGTGTAAACATTGAAAGAGTACATAGAATAGGCAAAGTAGTTCACAACAAACATAGAACAATAATCCTAAAACTTCTGGATTTTAAAGATAAAACTGAAATTCTCAACAACTCTTCCAAATTAAAAGGTAAAAATGTTTTCATATATAAAGATTACTGTAACGAAACGAAAGTTATACGAAAGACACTACGTGAAAAAATGAAAGTCGAAAGACAAGCTGGCAAATACGCGTACATTTCATACGACAAACTTATTGTACGGGATTGGAAATCCCAAAAAAGTAATATCTTATCTTTTTAAATTTTATTTTTTAGTGGTATGCAATAAGTTAATCACTAAGTCTTCCTAAAAGACTTTCAAATTGTTGCATACTATTATTTATTGCTAAATCTAAATTATAGCGAAAATGGAAACAGCTAATGATTTTGAAAAAAAAGTTAATTTATTTGAAACCTATAAATTACACTTACTCAACGCCGTTAATGCATGTACTGGAAAATACACGAATTTTGCGTTTTTATAAAAAGGTTACGTTTCACAGTATTTTTTTAGCGCGAATAATTTTTTTTTTTTTAATTTTTTTTTTCTCTCCTAGCGCTTTAGTTTGTCTAAAATCAAACAAAGTCAAATTTTTTTTTAAATTACTTAAGTTTAGATATAAAATTTTGCTTTATGGTTGATGAACCATATTTTGGTATAAAATGGTGCTGCTCTCAATGAAGATAAAATATTAAATTGAGAAAACAACTTTTTCAAACAAGTTTTAAGTTATATTTTTAATTTCTAACCAGTCATATGTCTGCAAACATATTAAAGGTCGAAAAAAATTAGTTATTTCAAGTTTAAAATTTGTTTTTTCCATTTTATATGAAAGTTTTTATTAATACGAGTGTGAAGAACACACAAATTGACATACGACTAATTAGACTTTTAAAGTTAAACCTTTTAAGGTTTATTTAAAAGTCTAAGCTCAAAATTTAAACATTACTGTGATGTGAACCACCCCAATTTTATAATGCCATAAAACTATTTAACTAAAATTCCGGTCTTTAAATTACCATAGATTAGTATATAAGTTTTATTTGAATATATATATCTTTTTTATTTTTTTTGTTGAAAATATGTATACATATTTTCTTACTCCATCGCAAAAGATATGTTGAGTTTTAAACAATATATATAGATTTTGTTTAAACTTTACATATCTTTTAAAACTTAACATATATTGTTTATAAACAAATGTTGCAGACCGGAAAAAAAATATGTTTGTTATCACCGAGAACAAACAAGACAAAAAGGTTTGAGAACTTGCATTAACGGCGTTGAGTAGACGACGAATCCGATCCGGATATTAATTATTTTAATGAAATTAATTCTCCTGAATTTGAAACCTCTTATTTCTATCCTAGTAACGTGAGCAAGATTTTAAAAGGCGATAATAAAAGTGATTATCTTAATGCAGTCCACGTTAATATACGTAGCTACGTAGCTTAAAAAAGAATTTTAAAAACTTATTAAATTTTATTAGCGAAGCGGAAAGTTCTTTTAATTTAATTTGTTTATCTGAAACTTGGTGTTTACAAGCAGATTTTAAAAATAATTCAAATCTCCATCGCCCAAGTTTTGATCCAGTAATTGTAGAACGAAGTACTAATAAGCGAGGAGGAGGAGTTTTGTTTTTTGTTAAAAATAACCTTCAGTATAAAGTTCGAAGCGAAATGTGTGTTTCTGACGAAAACAAAGAGACTTTAACAATAGAACTTATCATTAAGCGTTCAAAAAATATACTAATAAGCTGTTGTTACAGGCCACCAGCAGAAAGAATTGAAAAATCTGGCAAATTTTTACTAAAAAACATAATAAAGGAAACTGATCTTGAAAAGAAAAAAAATTACTTGATCGGGGATTTCAACATAAACTCCTTTGATTATTATGAAAATCAAAGTTCGAGAAAATTTTTTAATGGTTTATTTGAAACAATACCTTTAATTAATCGCCCGACTAGAATCACAAGTCATTCATCATCATTAATTGATAACATTTTAACAACCGATTTTTTAAATGTCTCTAAAAAAGGGAATTATAAAAACCGATGTTTCCGATCACTTCCCGATTTTTTTTTCTATATATGTTAAAAAAGAAAAGCAGGGAAAAGTTTTTATAAAAAAACGGCTTATCAATAATAATAACTTAAATTCTTTCATTGAACAATTATCACTTGTAGATTGGGGTTATATTAATTTTAATGATAATATCAACATAATCTACGACAATTTTTTTAAAACTTTTCACCAAGTGTACGATTCCAATTTTCCTTTAATTGAAATAGTTTTAAGCGACAAAGAAATATCATCTCCTTGGATTACTAAAGGTCTCAGAAAATCGTCAAAAATTAAGCAGAAGCTTTACATAAAATACCTAAAATCAAAATCTGAAAAACATTAACAAAATTATAAAACTTATACAAACTTATTTGAAAAGCTTCGCAAAAATACAAAAAAAAGCTACTATTCAAACTTGCTTAATAAATATAAGCACAACTCAAAACGCGTCTGGCAAATCATGAAGGAGGTGTCTGGAAAACTTAAATCAAATAAAAATTTACTTCCAAATTTTAAACAAATTGATAACAAATTAATAAATGACTCAAATAATATTGCATTTGAATTTAATAAGCTTTTCACCACTATCGGGACAAAATTAAGCGATAGTATTTCATTCATTAAAGATAAGTCTGTTTATGAGTTCAAAACATCAATAAATTCTAATCTAAATTTTACTGAGTTAACTTTTAATGAATTTGAGGTTGCTTTTAAGTCATTAAAACGTAATAAAGCTACTGGGTATGATAATATTAACACAAATATTGTGATTGATTCCTACGATGTTATAAAAGATATTTTTTTATAAAATCTTCAGAGCATCCATTGCACAAGGGTCTTTTCCAGATAAACTAAAAATAGCAAAAGTAACTCCAATCTTTAAGACAGGGGATCGTACAAATATAACAAATTATCGCCCTATTTCAGTTCTTCCAGTTTTTTCAAAAATTTTAGAAAGAATAATGTACAACCGAATCTACTTTTATCTTGTTGAAAATAAAATTCTATACTAAAACCAATTTGGTTTCAAAAAAAATAATTCAACCGAGCATGCCATTCTTCAACTAACGCGCAATATAACTGACTCTTTTAAAGACTCTTGTTTTACACTAGGAGTGTTTATTGATTTATCTAAGGCATTTGATACTGTCAATCATCAAATCCTGTTAAAAAAACTAATATCATATGGTATTAAAGATAAAACCCTGTTATGGTTTGAAAGTTATTTTACAAACCGTAAACAGTTTGTTTACAATAAAGATTCTATATCTCATCTATTAATGAATATAACATGTAGTATTCCACAAGGGTCCATACTTGGTCCACTTATTTTTTTAATATACATAAATGATCTTCATAAATCATCAAACTTAACAACAATAAATTTTGCAGATGACACTAACTTGTTTTTGTCTCATAAAGATATTAATATGCTTTTTACTAATATGACAAATGAATTAAAAAATCTGTTTGGTTTAAACAAAATAGATTGTCTCTAAATATAGGAAAAACTAAATGGACACTTTTTTATCCACCTTCAAAAAAACAAAAACTGCCTCATATCATGCCAGACCTTTTAATTCATAATGTGATAATAAAAAGAGAAAAAGTTACTAAGTTTCTTGGAGTATATATTGATGAGAATCTATCTTGGAGAAATCATATTGATAATACCTCCAATAAAATTGCTAAATTCATCGGAATTCTCTATAAAGCAAGAAATATATTATGTAAACACCAGTTAACACAATTATATTATTCATTTATACATTGTCATATAAACTACGCGAATATTATATGGGGAAGCACTCATAGAATAAAACTAAAATCTCTTTACCTTCATCAGAAACACGCAGCTCGCGCAATAAATTTTAAAAATCGGTTTTTTCATACGAAACAACTTTTTAAAGAAATGAATATTTTAAATGTATATCAACAAAATGTCTTTAACACTTTATGTTTCATGTTTAAATGTAGAGAAAATTTGTTGCCAAACGTATTACAAAATCTTTATTGTATGAAACCTAAAAACAAAAATAATCTTCGAATTAATAACAATCTTACTGCCCCTTTTTGCCATAAAAGTAAAGACCAGTTTTTTGTTTCTTATCGAGGTCCTTATCTCTGGAACAAAATAGTCTTACCAAATTTTGATTTTTCTACCCAACTGACTTTTGCTTCATTCAAACAAAAACTTAAAAAAATTATATTTTTAATTGAAAATACTTTGATTTATTTTTAATTGTTCTTTTGTTTTTGTTCGTTGTTGTTCTATTTTTTATATTTTATTTATTTTTTAATCTTGGCTTTTTAAAATTTTATTATGGTTTTTACATGTTTTTGCATAAAGTTGTATTATTATTTCACTTAAGACATTGTATTTTTATCAAAAATTAACCATATATTGTAAAGGGCTTCATGACAAGATCCACATGATCTTCTAGAAGTCCTGTCGTTACTAATTAGTAGTAGTAGTAGATGCGGTAGCCGCACGAAGACGACGAGTGTGTGTATTAATAACACACTTAGACAGCCGTGTCAGTATTAATTTTATTTAACGTAATGTAACGTTTTAATGTAAAAATTGTAAAATATAATTGGTTATAGTAATATTTTTAAACGGCAAAATATTAAAAAAAAAAAGATGTGATGATCATATGAGATTTTTTATAAATATCATTATAACATTATAAGGGCATATTTAAAAAAAAAATTGAAAAAAAATGTACTTTTATGATATATATTGATTTATGATAAAAATATATTGATAGATATCATTTATCAAAATTATTAGTAGATAAAAAGTATAGGTAGGTTAAAAAAAATAGAATGTTTAAAAAAAAAATGAAATCAGTTTATTAACTTTTATTCTCAAATGACTTTTAAAGTTTTTGATATTTCTCTTCGATTTCGAAAACACCACTCTTCCTACCTTCGAAAAACACCACTCTTCCTACCTTCGAAAAACACCACTCTTCCTACCTTCGAAAAACACCACTCTTCCTACCTTCGAAAAACACCACTCTTCCTACTTTTAGAGTGGAAAGAAAAAAAAAAAAATAGTGCATAGAAGATGTCTTTTGCACACTTGGCAAATTTTTTGGCATAAATCTAAATTACATTGACGTTTGCTTTGTTTTTGTTTGTAAACTTTTTTTTTTAATAAAATGTTTAATAATATTTTGCGACCAAAAACCACAAAACTACTTAAAAATCTATTACTGAAAGATAAAAAAAAGTGAAATAAGATGAAAAACAAAAGTGAAAAAAAAAATTAACAACAACAACAACAAAAAAAAACATATAGTAAATGTTTTAAGTTATCGGAAAAAAACGAGTTAAGCATTACTTTTACCATAACTTTTAGTTAATTCTAAACATTTAGGTCCTTGATGCGGACCGTTTACACTAAAAAGCATTTTTAGCCTTATTTATTAGCCTATTATTTAGCCTCTAAGCATTTATCCTTGATGCGGACCGTTTACACTAAAAAGCATTTTTATTATCAAAGTTAATATCGAGTTAAAGATTTTTAAAATAGTTAAAAAAAAAAAAACTAAATTTAAAATTCTTTTTACATATTCATAAATATATTCAAAAAATTCCTTTTCTTAGTGAAAAATTTAAGACTTCTACAGAACATGTGTTAATATTTAATTCCAAACACTATTCATTTTTCAAATTGAAATCAAGATTTTTATACCATAAAAAAAAAAAAAAAAATCAGTAGAAAAAAGGCAGACAAGTTTAATTCAAAACATGGTAATATAAAGTTTTTACTGCTTGTTGTTTATTTTCATTAGTTTGCGTTATTAATTATATCAATTTTATATTAATTGATTCTCTATTTTAAGTTTTACTAGTTTTAACTTATTATGTAATCTAACCTTAAGAACACAACCCGTTTCTGAACGAAGAGTTAAAGGTTATGAATAACACTTTTAATAAATTCATGTAATGACATGCATTGATTGTTGTTACATGAACAAAAGGATTCTTTACTACCAAAAATTTAAAAATAACATTTTTAAATAGTTTTTTCAACATACAGTTAAATAAAATGTTGGGGTTAACTTTGTATTAAGTTTTTGTAATCCTTGTAAAGTATTTGGGCAATCCTAATGTAATACTTTGTAATCATTGCATAAATGTTCAAAACTACCTTTATAATAGATAGGATTTACGTTTTAAAATGATTGAACTAAAACAGTTTGACTTATAGGTTAATCTTATACCCTTTAAAAGTGAAGTTTTACCATTTTGGTAATTAATAACATATAATATGATAAGCCACATTAGCACTTAAACACCTTGGTTTTGGGACAACTTTGCATATATTCTTTTCGTTTCACCTTAAATACACTTTAAATAATTATTTCGTAAGCCTCGATTTGTAATTGTATTAGATTTACAAACAACCTTGAGAGTTCCAACTTGCTAAATAACTTTAACATTAAAAGAAGCTTAATGGCTTGAACATCTTTAGATCTTTAAAGAAACAAAAAAAAAAGATTTCAAGACTAAATTTACTTTGTTTTTTTTTAAATGCCTATATTTACTTTTTTGAATACCTATATTTACTTTTTTAATACCTATATTTACTTTTTTAATACCTATATTTACTTTTTTTAATAGCTAGATATACTTTTTTTTATAAAAGTAACTTATGGTGGTACAATTCCCGAAAAGAAAACTAATTATGAAAAGTGCATACTTGAGTAAACTTGAATAAATCAACTTATAAAATTTTTTAGTTGATTCAATAGTTTTCTGTACTTACAAAAAGGGCAGTTATTAACAGGAAAAACTTGCAGCAAATATTTATTTAACACTTTGTATTTTCACATATGATGATACAAATAAAAGCACTCGAATTCAGCTAGCAGAAGAGATTAACAGCAGTTGCTAAGGATTTTGGGATGCGTGGTGTCTTATCTTGAACACCACCAGTCTCCATCAAAATAATTGGTTTACGTCTAACCAACTTAGTTTCAAAGAGCTTTCTAACATCGAAAGCACGTATAAAAGCATTTGATGCATCATTTTCCCCATTTTTTATGCGTTTAAAAGCGTCTTCACTATAAGATACATTTCCAATTTTGTTAACCTTGCATACACACACTAATGGGATCATTTGTGCAATGGGTCGAAAACAAAGTAGTAAATCGTGAGTTTGCATTACACCTTTATATGCATCAGTAATGGTGTTTGAAGGTACCCTGGCGCTTGACATGAAAAGGACAAAAATTGGCCCAAACTATTTGGTTGGTTCTAAATCTAACGTGTAATTGAAGAATAATTTTGAAAACATTTTGTTACCTTTTTTTTTGGTAAGCTTTATGGACGAAATATCTTTAATGAAACTGTGTTGATGCGACTTTTTTTCTCAGAAGTGTTTTAACGGCGAGGTAAAAGACGAGATTACAAAACAGTTTTAACTCAAGTTGAAGCCTATCTTTGATGCAATAAACAGAATATCTACTTCTTGTTAACTTACTGGTCAGCCGCTGACGAGTTTTGAACAACTTTTATGATTGTTGATAAATGCTCTCGTTAATCAACATCCTAGCGTAGTTGTTCAGAATGGTTTTAATTAAACTGTTTCAAAGCACTTGATATTTCAGGGTTGCTTTAAAAATTTGTTTTCATTCCTACTTTAAATTTTTTTCTATATTTATTTATGATTGTTGATTTATAAACCAATCTAAAAACAAAATGTTAGAAAATCTTTGAATCCGTTATATAACCTACGAAACTTAAAGTTTCCTAAATTTAGCGGACCTTTGTTGCTTTCACTTTTAATTTTATATTCACGATTACTTTTTTTCATACAAAGAATAATTGTTTTTGACTTTTTCAATTCTTATTCATGTTGATATTACTTATGCTAAGTGAGGAATATCCATTCTTATATTATGGGTCATTTCAGGCCAAACGGTGCAGAAATCAACCACACTCTATCATTTCAGATTTTGATAAAATCTTATCATTATGTGGTAAAACATAAGATCAATATTTTGTTGACGATTTTACAGGATATACAAAAAATAACAAAAGTACAATATCAGTACTAAATGCAATAAAAATATGAAATAAATTATTTAATGACTCTAATAAAATTGCATTTGACTTAAACAAATTTTTTCTTTAATTGGAACCAGCTTATCAAATCAATTTCGTTATCTTAATAACAAATCATTTGATGAGTTTATGACATCACCTAATTCAACTGTAAATTTTTCCAACTAAACATTCAGCGAATTTAAAGCAGGGTTTCAATCATTAAACGAAATAAGGCAATTGGGGCAATTGCATCAATGGAAATGTTGTAATAGACTTCTCTGAAGTTTTAAAAGATATACTATTAAAAATTTGTAAAGCATCTATTGCTAAAGGATCCTTTCCAGACTCTCTAAAAGTAGCAAAAATAACTCCTATTTTTTAATCAGGTGACCATTGCAACATTACAAATTGTCATCCTATATCATTTCTTCCAGTTTTCTCTAAAATATTAGAAAAAAAAAGTATAACAAAGTCTACATTTATTTTGTTGACACTAAACTTTTATATAATAATCAATTTAGCTTCCAGAGAAACAATTCTACTGAACACGCCATAGTCCAACTAACACGTAGCATTTCTGATTCTTATAAAAATTATTATTTTACTCTAGGAGTTAAAAACATCAATTTGTCTAAAGCTTTTGATACTTTCAATCACTACATTCTATTAAAAAAATTTCTACTTTATGGCATTAAAGATAAATCCCTTAGCTGGTTCAAAAACTATCTTTGTAATCGTAAGCAGTTCGTTAATATCCGGGGCTCTTCTTTGCCTTTATTAATGAACATAACATGTGCTGTCCCACATGGATCCATAGTTGCGACCCTATTATTTTTAATATATATAAATGACCTTAACAAAGCTTCTAACTTTACCACTATAATTTTTGCTGATGAAAAAAACCTATTCCAATCTCATGAAAATATAAATACGCTTTTTAATAATATGACACAAGAATTAAATAAAATCTCATATTGGTTTAAGAAAAATAGGTTGTCCCTCAATATTGATAAAACAAAATGGACACTTTTTTACCCAATATCCAGAAAAAAATGTTTACCAAATACGATGCCCGACCTCTTTATTGATAATACAATATTAAAAAGGGAAAAAGTTACAAAACTTCTTGGAGTTCTTCTAGACGAAAACTAATGGAAAAGTATTGGAATTGTATATAAAGTTCAACATATGTTAAATAAACAACATTTAAAACGAATTTATTATTCGTTTATCAACTGCCATTTAAATATTGTATGGGGAAGCGCGCAAAAAACTAAACTTAAATCTATTTATCAGCATCAGAAACATAATTATTTTGTAAACCGTTTTTCAAATTCAAAACCACTACTAAGACAAATGAAAGCCTTAAATATATACGAACTAAATGTTTATAATATTTTATGTTTCATGTTTTAATGTAAAAACCATTTATCTCCTGATGTATTTATAAACCTTTAAGATATAAAACCCATAAACAAATGCAATCTTCGTAATGAAAAAAATCTACAACAACCTTTCTGCCTCACTAAATTTGAACAACTATTTATTTCTTATTGCGGTCCTTATTTATGGAGTAAAATAGTTTTGCCAAATTTTAATTTGTCTTTGAAATGGACTTTAACTTCGTTTAAACGAAAATTAAAAAAAGTTATCTTTTCAGCAGAAAATATTTTTTCGTGTTTTTAGTTCTTTTGTTTCATTATTATCCAGTATATTTATATTTTAAATGCACAGTTATATATAATTTATGTCGATTTATTTTTATTGGTTAATTTGATTTAATTATTGTCAAGGGCTTCATGATAAGATCGCATGATCTTCTGATGGTATTGATATGTTTTTAACTCAAGTGTACTAAGGCGGGAGACCAGGTTTTTTTTAGCGAAAACTGTATTTTATGCTTTAGTTGATATTTTGTTCAAAAGCCCAAAAAATAAGCAACATATCTGGTATCGTTGGAATAGTTTTTCAATGCGCTTTTTGATGCAATTAAAATATATATTATATAAGCAACCTCCAGGACAGAGTTGGGGTTAAAATAAACCAATATTTACTACAAAACATGTTCGCGCACAAGGGCTAGAGCTCATTTTTGCCTTTATTAAATTAAACTTCAGAAAATCAGTTGAGCTTTGATACATATAACCTCATCGTGACAAAGTCTTTCAAGTTGCCATGCAACTCACAAATTAAAAAAAAACAATTTTTTTCTGTTTTACAAAAACAAAGCTTTTTTTATAACAAACACTAAAGTGAAAAGGTTTGTCACGTACTTTATGTGAACATTTTGCAATTGTATAAAGTTAAAAAAGTTATAAAAATTTATAAATAAATTATGGTTCGGTTGCGCCAATGACAAATGTAATAAAAATGAGTCTCGGTTGTATATTTCCCATGGCTTACTATATAACAGGCCTTGCCAACGCGCGGCTTGCGTATAAAACTTGAGGCAAGATAGTTTTATATTTGAAAAACTAACAAGCAGTTTTACAAAATAAATACGCAGGTGGTTTTTTTTGTAACGATAATAATTATAAAACATTAATAAATAATTATTATAAAATTAACAAAATAATTTTCATTTAAAATTTTGTTTAATAAAATTAATTTAAGTTGAATATATATATATATATATATATATATATATATATATATATATATATATATATATATATATATATATATATATATATATATATATGCATAAATTTAATCTTTGCATAAAATTTACAATAACAAAACACCCGTAATCATTTTAACTACCTTCCAAATTAAAAAAAAAAGGTAGTAGAGAAGTGAAGGATTAAGCAAAGGATTTAATTTAGTATTTAAAAAATGGCTCGTCGATGTTGTGTAACAAATTGCAATGGCAATTATAATCCTCAGAATAGAGTTAAAACATTTAGACTTCCAAGAAACATTGAAGAACGAAAACGTTGGATTGTTATAATACCAAGAGATGAAATTCCTGATACTAGTAACATCGTAGTATATGAAAGACATTGGCCAAAAAATTATTCAACTGTTACTGATAATGGAAAGCTGAGACCTCGTGATGCTCCGTCAGTATTTGATTGTATAAAGCCAAGCTTAGTTCCTACTGTACCCATGCCACTTAGAAAAACATCAAAAATTCTTAATAGTGTTCGCTGGCAAGAAGAGGACGAGTTAGCAATATTTAATTCACATTTTCTCGTATCCAAGAAGCATTAAGATTTTTAAATTGTTGTGAAATAACACCCAAAAAAGAAGTTGTATATCAACAAATTTTGTCAATGAATAAAACATGTATTGGGGAAAAAAAGTATCCAATTGAAACAATTGTACCAGCATTTGAGTATTTTTCTATTTCACGATCAGCCTACAATCGCATCAGAGAAGATTTTAAACTTCCAAGTTTACGTACTTCAGGAAGAATTACATCTAAATGTAAATCTTTAAATGATACCACTTATATCAGACATATTTTCTCTAATCTTAGAGATGATACACAAAAAACATGTATTTTATTCTTGATGAGGTTTGTGTTAAACCAATGTTGCAGTATCATGGTGGCATAGTATTTGGTAAATCAGTTAACAAACCTCATCTGTTAGCAAACACAGTACTGAGCTTTTTGGTTGTAACATTGTTTAATGGACCAAAATTTCTTTACAAAATGTTACCAGTCAGAGAACTTGAGGCTGAGTTTCTTTTTGAACAGACAACCCTGATTCTTAATGCAATTAAAAATAATGGGGGCAATGTTGTTGCTATTGTCTGTGATGGTAACAGAGTCAATCAGAAGTTTTATAACTTTTTTGAAAAAAAAGCAATTGTGTACTAAAGACAATATTTTTCTTTTATTTGACTATGTTCATTTATCAAAAAGTATACGTAATAACTGGAATGAAAATGAAGGGACGATTATTTTCATCTCTAAAGTTGTTGAATTTTGGAAAACTTGTAATGTTCACAGTCCATATGCAGACATTTTTTTGAAAGATTCTAATCGAGCTGCTATTGCTTCTGCTAATGATAACAATTTAAGCAAACTTGCTGCAATGGGTGAACTTGCAATACAAATGAAAAAGCAGAAAAAGAGTCAAATTACTAACAAGAGACACTGCTTATTGTTTAGCTCAGACCTGTTATGGTTTGGTTCAGTTGTCAAAATTTCTTTTAGATACAACTCATCAGTATGCATTATTAGGTAACTTTACAGCAGATCCATTAGAAAAGCCCTTTGGAAAATTAAGACAAGGCTCAGGAGGAACTTATTTTATTTCCGCTCAACAAGTTCTTGAAAAAGAAACTATATACTGTACAAAGTTGCTATTAAAGTTTGAGAAAAGTTCAGATGTGTTAGCCAATCTAGGTTCAGATCACTCTTGTCCAAAATGTAAATTTTTACCAAACGAGGGTATTTGCAACGTTATTGACAATTTACTTGCTCTGTGTGATTCATTGACTGTTATTATATTAAAATGTCATTAGTTTATATAGCTGGGTACATTATTCGTGAAGATGAAAATCCAGATGACACCTTTTATTTCTATGAAGCGTATGGAAATTTTGTAAAGGACATAAATCGAGGTTTAACAATTCCTGGTGACAAAATTTGTCAATGCGCAACTTATTGTTACATTCTTTTTTATGAAGTATATAATGACACTTGTCGGTCATCACTGTGTAACCTCCTTATGATGCTATCAGAATTTTATTCATTAGGTATGCAAAGACATCACAGATTAACAATGACAAATATTTTATTTAATAATTATTGTTGACTCTATCCACCTCGTTCCCACAAGGAGCCAAAGCAGAAGTTGATAAAACTCAGCACAAAGCAAAATGTTTGCAATGTTTTTAACAAAAACTGTAAAATAGTGTTTAGTAAAATATCTAAAAAGCTTGTATTTTTTTTTTATTCTCTAAAGATTTTCTCTTTTATCTCAAAAATTTATTTTTAATACTTAAAAAACCCATTAATAAATTTTGTGGTAAATGCTAATATTAAATAATAGCAAAATATAAATCTATATATACTAAATTGTGTAAACATAATTAGTTTTAGATACATTTAAGTTAATTTAAAATTTTTATAAATGTTATTCATTAGTTATAAACAAAATTAAAAAAAAGAATAATCATCTTTTCACTTTTTATAAGTTACTTTTAATAGATATATCATACAAATATTATATTCATGCGAAAATCACCTAACTGAAAATGAAACTACTGCAAAGTAAAATTTTTAATCTTGCCTCCAGTTTTTTACGCAAGCCGCGCGTTGGCAGGGCCTGTTATATAGTAAGCCATGATATTTCCTCAATATTCTCGGCTGTAGTTTTCGGCAAATTTATTATATATTACTTATCTTACGCGCCGTTCGTTTTTTAAAAACAGAACTGTTTTTTAAAAATTGCGGGATTTCAAATTTTAAAACAAAATGTTTTTTTACAAAAAAGTTCAACGTTTTTTTTGAAATCTATGTTATTTTTTTATGTACGATTAGTAAAATGAATGGTGATAGATTTTTAATATTACTTATAATCTTAGATGTAATTTTATATGCAATATCGTATATAATGACATGTGTTGTTACACTTATGTGCTTTTATATAAACCTTTGTATAATACATATATAGAAAGATTTATTTTTTAAGTTTGATTCTTTACATATATTCTGTTAGTTATCAATTTAGGAATTGTTCAAAATTTACATGTTGAGTTACAAGTCAAAACATATAAGAGTATATATAAATAGTTTATTCTTTAAAAATTGTGGATTTGTCTTACAACAACTATGTCTATTATTGATCCAACAACATGTGGGTTTGCCAAAGTGTTGCATACGAACTTGTATTATCACGAGTAACACTAAAAAAGCAGATAGATCGCTACGCTTTGATGTTTGACAAGCAAATAGAAAACTTTATTGTATCATCAGATGTTCATCGCCGCAACTTTCCTAAAATTAAAACTAAAATTCAATCAATAGCTAAATCAAACAAAACAAACAAGCATACAATATTAGAATCGTTTTCGAGCAATAGTTGGTATAAAATAAAAAAAACAGAAAAATCCTAGCATTCATTTTCAAATTGCAAGGGTTGTATCAGAAATAAAAAATATAAACACCTATTAACATTATTTCCGGTAAAATGCATCAAGTACGGAAGAAAAGCAGCATTAGCACTTTATCAGTCACATTAAGGAAAATCAAAAATGGTAGATAATGCCAAAATTCTTTTAAAAAAAGCTGATGAGTTTAAAAAAAAATTCCCATTCACTCCAATTGAGTGTATAGTGCCATCTATTAATCTACTAATTATATCCAAGATAATTTTATAACTATAATAAAAGATTTTTAAAATTTATTTTTTTATTTAGATTATTTAGAACAGAGATATCGTTTTCTAAACATAAAAAATTGTTCAAAAAAGTCAAAGTTTTGAAACACTTGCATATTCAAAACAACGAGCAAATGTAAAACAAAACACAACTAGAACAAATCATATAGGTTCATATAGTTGGTTTGTCAGTGACTGTTTAACTGAAGTTGAAAATTATGAAGTAGGAACATATATAAATTTTACAAAATTATGACAAAAGTTTCAAATGAAAAATAATCCAGGTGTTTAATGCAGGTCTACCTTTAAATGGTGGTCAAGTAGTTAAAGAATTTCTTAAAAAAAATCGATTTGAACAAATTTGTTTACAAGGGTAAAGGTAAGACCATTATAAGAACTATACGGAAGATCAATGCCACTAAAGTGTCAATGCCAACAGAACCTACAAATGCAAAAATTAAACAAGACATGAAGAAAAAAGTAAGTTCTGGAGATTACACAATAGGAGACCTAATAACTCCACAAAAATTTGAAATAATAAAAATTAATGGCAATAATTCATATGCAAATAGCTTGACTGAGCTTTATGGAAGAAAAATCACTTTAATTGAAATAAGAAAAAAGTTTGCAGAACAACATAAAAAGATTTTCGGTTGCATAGGATTGATGATTTTTAAAATGTATCAAGAGAAAATATAATTTTTGAACTAACTCGAATTAATGAATGCTCAAACAGTAAGGACACAACAACAGAGTTATTGTTACAAAAATTGAAAACTTTTAATTGTAAACACCACATTCAATTATGGCATGATGGATCTACAATTAATAAACATTCTCATGTTTTATTCATAGTCAACTGTTTATATGATCCAGCCATATATTTAAAAGATGATGAGTATTTTAAACAATATAAAGACAAGTTAACGTCCAATCATTAGTTGAAAAACCTGAACTTTATATGTTGGCATGTTGCCGATCTTCTGATGCCCAACTTGTTTAAAAGTTGAAAACTTTTAAACTCAAAAACTAGAAATGAGGACAATCAAATGTTAAAACACCCTAGTATTGAAGGCATTTTATTATTTGACGAGATGCGATTTTTTCATGGTGATGCTCCAGCTTGTCAATTCAAGATAGGTCAACGGGGGAGAATATCCATCTTGGTTGTGTCCCATAAATATTCACCAATCTTCAAATATATCTCATTCATTTTCCCAACCAGTATTAAGTTTTCATGACAGAACTAACAAAATCTTGCGCACTAACTGGAGCAAGAAAATAATATATCAAAATCAAAACAAACTTTATAAAAATTTAAAGAAATATGTAACTATTGACGAGTTACACAAAAGAGGAAAAAGTTTTTATTGTAAAGAAAATAAAAATAGTTTACAAATTAAACTTGACGAAGAAATGCATGGAATTCAAAGACTACCAGCTCTTTTATATCAAGATTATACATCAATTGAAGATTTAAATCTAGATCAATATGAAGTTTTACATTGTAAACCATTGCATGATATAAAAATTCATGTATCAAATTTGTATGATGAAATAGGCAATCGTCTCAGTAAAGATGAGAAAAAATATTTTAAAGAAATGGTTAACTTGTCTTTTGATAACAAAGAGTGTAAACATGGAGTTGATTATAGTAAAAACTTGTTGAAATTATCATTGGTGTTGAGGGATAACATTGATCAACTAGCATATGAACTAATATCTACAATAGTTAATATACAGAGCATTTTATATTGCAATGAATCAATGAGGTCAATAGAAAATATTTTTTTCCTTCATAATCAGAGTTTTCTTCACTTGATATATTTAAAAAAACTAGTAAAAGATAAACCAAATTCAATTACAATGTGAGTTTTGTATGGAAAATACTTACACGCTTTATCTGCTCATGGTCCACAAATGCTAAGAATAGTATCAGAAATCTCATCAAATACTGAAGAAGAAGAACACACTTTTAATGAGTTAAAAACTAATAATAAAACTACAACAAATCACCATAATGATCATGTTATTGTGAATAGCCTTTTACGATTACAGTCGTCATTTATTTAATAAAAAATATTCCAATCAGCAAAAAGATCAACATCAAGTAAAAGTGCCAAACATTTGGATAGAATAAAATCACACATTCCCTTTTGGATAAATAAAAAATACCCATGGGCATGGCAGAGTCCATTAGAAAGAATATCTCACTATATTTGTGAACAATATATAGGGTGGTATGAAACTGATAAGGGAATAACATTTCAAGATGATTCAAGACCACCTAATTCAATACTTCAATTACAACATTTTAGATCATCTTCGCTAAAATTAGAAAAAACTTATTTATCAGAATGTTAGAAGAAATATATTACTAATAAAAAAATAATTCCTGCAGAAAAAATCAAAATTGAAGATGATTTAGGAAATGTCTTTGTAATTTACCCTCATAGTTTTACAAAATTCAAAGGAGAAGAACTTGTAATCCAGACTTCAAATATTGGAGTACCAATAGTAGAGGATGTTGTAAATTGCTACACAGTAAAATAAAATTTTAACGTTTTAACTTAATTACAGTAATTAAGGTAATACCTTATTATTAGTGTTGTGTGTGTGTGTATATATATATAACATTAATTAAACAAAATTTATTTAAAAAGAGTTTGTAAGTTTCATTCTATTTGAGAATTCTTTATGGAAACATTACACTGATAGTACTCTTATTTGTCAGTTATATATAATAAAATAATGTTATTTCAAGTTAAATAAATATGTCTAACGAATTAAAATAATGCAATTTTAAAAATATAATTCTTGCAAGTTTTATGTTTACAGTCTCAAAATTAAGTTGAAAAAAATATTTGGATTGTAACTTAATAACTTTTTTATATTATAAATTTACTGTACCTTTATTAGTAAATGTACAGTTTCTTCAAGGAGAATAATAAGCAACAAGTTTTTTCCATACAAATAAAATTTTAATAACATAAAAATTTTATGTTATTAAAATTTCATTTTTAACTAAAAGAATTATAACTGTTTAATATTAATTTTTTTTTAATATTAATTTTGTTTAATATTAATTTTTTAACTAAGAAGAACTAAAAGTGATTTGTATGGTATATATTGAAATCAATCAAAGGCTTTCTAAAATCAACATATCTAAATATTGAAGTACTTTTATAACAAAAAGTTTTAAGTAACTTGTGTTTAATATAAGTAATACTTTAATTTTATTTAAATTAAAGTATTACTTATATTAAACACAAGTTACTTAAAACTTATTGTTATAAAAGTACTTCAATATTTAGATATAGATATGTTGATTTTAGAAAGCCTTTGATTGATTTCAATATATATCATACAAATCACTTTTAGTTCTTCTTAGTTAAAAAATACCATATTAACCAGTTATAATTCTTTTAGTTAAAAAACACCATTTATATAATAGAAATTATTGACGCCAAATACGGTTTGCACAATCTTAAATTATAAAGTTTCCGATGGAATGCATAATGTTATTAACGAAAATTGGAATGCATAATGTTATTAACGCGGAATGCATAAGTTATTAACGAAAAAACCAATCGAATTTAACAAAAGCCATCGGCTTTTTTTTTTTTTTTTTGAAAAAAACTGGTTTCCCGCCTTAGTACACTTAAGAACTAAACCAAGTTTCCTAACGTGAAGTTAAAATTTTTTTATTATATTGTGCTTTATAAGCACATAATAAATATGGTCCTCCAACATCAAGCGTGAGTTTTAACTTTTTTAAAGAGCTTTTTAAGATAAGTCTGAAAAAACCCGAAGAAAAAACCCGTCCCGAAGAGGTCACTCGTGGGGGGTGGGGAGTGGTGTTATATATATTTTTTTCCTAAAGACCTGAAAAAAAAAGGTCCTTGATATTTAACATTTGCCAACTATACTTCAAAACTTGCCAACAGAAATGCTAAAATGTGCCAACTCAAATGCATATAGGATTGCCAGATGTCCGGTTTTTACGGTAGAGAAATCAGCGCCAAAACTGTAAAAATAACTTTTATAAGTGTGTTCTCCTTTGTGAAACCTGACATCTGGCAACCCTAAATGCATATATACAGCTTTAGAGTATTGGGAGAAGGAGGGGGGGGGGAGAGGAGGAGGGGAAGTGGGAGGAGGTGGGTAGGACGCCCCCTACACCCCCGTTCGGGACGGCCCTGATTGCATTCATATCAGAACTAGACAACTTTCTATCAACCTTGATGTAATCAAATCTTTGTGACTCCATTCTGCAGAAGGCTTCATTGATCTTGTTGAAACTGTAAAAGATCGCCTTTCTCTTTTAAGGGATACAATTTTAAATTAAAAAAACTGCTACTGTGAAATGTGGTTACTTTATACAGTGAGGTAACTTTGGACAAAATTTTGAGTAAAACTCTTTCTAGTAAAAAGACCTTTGCTCAAAGTTTTTGTCCAAAGTTACCCCACTGTCCAAAGTTAACTACATTTCGCTGTATATCAATTTCAATAAAAAGAATTTAATCCAATAACTCTTGTACTTTTGATGATATAAATACAGTTTTAAGGCACATTTTCAAAATGACATTATCCAATGCTGATTGTTATTTTAGTTAGGTCCATACAAGCATTTATTAAGTAATTTATCTTTTAAGAGATCCTAATATAAGTTGTCAGAAGAGATTTAAAAGACAATGGCTTTACCTTTTTATTTTTACATGTAACTTTGTTTTCTATGTACAATTTTTATTTTTTATTTGTCAAGTAATTTTTTCTGTTTTTGAAATCTATAACAATCTAAAATTTCACACTATCATCTAGCTTTTTTTTCGGCATATACATGATCAATATTTTGTCATATGGAATTCCAACATTACAATGGCACAAATAAATAACATTTTTTATTAATAAATAACCAATTTTATTTATTTGATATTGACTGTCAAATTTAATTATTTGAAAGTCAATGTTATTTGTCATAGATTCTTTTTATCCAGATATATTGAAATTCATATTCCACTTACTGAGTCCTTAGTATATTATGGACAAACATTGGGCATCTATCAGTTTCCTGTTTTATTTAGAAATAGCAGTTACAATACTGTTTACAAGTCTGATATTTCAAAAGAGTTAATTTAAACATACCTTATTTTATCTCATCTAAAAATAAATATTATTGAGCTATTATTATTGAAACAATAATAAATAAATTGTAATCACTCAGTAACCAATTGGTTACTGAGTGATTACTGAGGGTTGCAATTACAAATAAACAACTCTCATTTTATGTGGGGTAAAATTTTCTTCAGCTTAAACATTACTTCTTCCAACTTGATTATGCAGACTTTTCATTTTGTAATGAAAGTTATTTAATCCTAAGGACTTGTTGTTATGGTGTTTTTAGAGGCATATTTTTTGAAAGAGTTGCATTAAAATGTATTAAATGCATTAAATGTAACCAAAACGTTAAATGTTTTAATAAATTTTAGAATTAATTTCTATTGAGGTGACATATTTTAACCACACTCACTGGTAGCAATGCTACCAGTGAGTCACAATATAAACTAATACTAAAACTAATACTGATTTATTATAATATTTTGCTTAGAAATAAGCCAAAAATATTTTGCTTAGAAATAAGCCAAAAATTTACTTTTAAATTTTGACCATTAATGAGAGTATGAATCGGCTTAACTGCATAGACTCTATTTATATCTGATAGAGAAAAAAGGAAAATAGGAAAATTTTGAACCATATCCACAAATATGCAAGTGTTTTATATCAGAGTTTTCTTTTTCTAGGTAAGTTACCTTCACCACCTGCCTTAAAACACGCATTTATAAAAATTTATTCCTTGATACACAAAAGACACTTTAAAATATTATTATGATAAAAAAAAATATTTTTATTTAGAAGTTAAACAGATTCAAAACAATTAAGTTTTGTAAAAAGAGATTATTTTTGAACCATTGTTATTTTGAGTTTTTCTACTTATTTTGGAAGTTTTGTCTAATTTTAATCAATCATCAGCAATAAAAAGTGATAAAAAGTTGAAATAAAATGTGTTATATTTTTATTATTATGTTTTTAACAATGCATATGTTTTTTATTTTAGACTTATGTTTCCAAGTTTGTGTTTTTTGTAAAAATTCAGTCAGGTATGAAAAATATCCAAAATTAATAGTAGTACACAATATTAAGTTAAAAGTTGTACAGTATTGTATGTTTAGTGAATATATACACAGACACACAGACAAACACAAATATATATATATATATATATATATATATATATATATATATATATATATATATATATGTATATATATATATATAATTTACGCTATTTATACTTATAATTGTTAAGCTACCAACTTGCTTAAAGCATTGAAAAGTTATTTACTGTTTATTACATGATTTTTATTTACTAGAGTGCCACTTAACAATATCTGCACCAAAAATCTGTTCAAATTTCTATTTATTTTTATTGTATTATTTTATATATAGCTTGCTTCCGGGGGCTTCAGTACATACATTGACTAACAAATAGCCTGACTCCCAGCGGAGTGCTCCTACATTGACTAAGGGTTTGGGATGAAGCAGCTATATTTTCTTTAATTATTCTTTATTTTTTCTTTTAAAAACGCCATATGCTATAAAGATAAGCAAAACTAGTGAGCAAATGCTCAACTAAACCAGCAATACAATATAGAAAAAATTTTCAATAAAAAATATTTGGGGGGGTTGCTACAGACCTTTGAATATTAAATTGTTCCCTAATATTATCAAGAAAAATGTTTTTTAAAAACATATCATGTTCGGTCTCAAACAAAGCAATAATATATAAAAATTTCAAAAATAATCATCATTTTAAAAAACATCGATAAAAATAATTACAATAAAAAAATCATGTTAAATTCCCTATTTTTTGTTTTTAGTTCAAAAATGTCATTAAAATCTGTTCACTAAAATCTACAATATTAACTTAATTATAAAATGATTAATATTTTTGAGATTTTTATATAATTTCGCTTTGTTTGAAACCCAACCTGACATATTTTTTTTGATAATAATAGGGACTAATTTAATGTTCAAGGGTCCGTAGCAACCCCTCAAAATGTTTTTTATTGAAAAATTTTTAAAATCCAGTATTATATTGTTATATAGAACACATTCAAGGGGTGCCATCAGACATTTTCAAAAAAAAGTTGTTTTTAGAAGCACCCTAATATATATAATATATATATATATATATATATATATATATATATATATATATACATATATATATATATATTATATATATATATGTTATATATATACATATTATATATATATATATATATATATATATATATTTTGTATATATATATATAATTTATATATTTTTTATTTTATTTTTTTATTTTATAAATCTTTGATTAAAATTGAATAGCATTACAAGTAATGAATTGTACAATTTTAACTGTCCTTTAATATTAATAGTTTGCTAAGAATACAGGGGAGGAACATATTATTTATGCATTGAAAATGCAGTAGAGCTTCCAATATTGCTTGGGAGGTAGAGGTCAATGACGCCATCACGAAGGATACAGAGGTATTTTTGAATAAAAGTTCTTTTTGAGTATATTAATACAGATCCTGTCAAGTAACTCTTTAATGTCAAAAATAATATTGAAGCTGCATGAATTAGTTCCAATAATTTACAGGGCATTTTTATGAAAATGTTGGATCTCTCTTTTTGCAGCAGCACTGCACAAAGTGATAATAGGAGCACTATATAACTTGTTTGCGGAATTAAAAATGGCAGACGTGTTTGTAAAGTTTTAATCATTGATATAATAATATTTGAAATAAAGAATTTTTATAATTTGGAAGCTTAAAATCCATTCATTCAAAAGTCGGATTTTATTTTCATCAAAACTTGAAATTCATAACTTCAAAACTTGAAATTCTGAACTTTAAAACTTGGAATTCAATCATTTAAAAGTTGGAAACTAGAGAAGACTACTTGGGTGATAAATCCAATTTATTGAATGAAAAGATCTAATCAGATAAGCAGAAAAGAAGGATGAACTAGTAGAGAAACTAAAGTATCAAGAAAATATCAAGAAGATTCTTTTTCTTTTTTCTTTTTTTTTTTTTTTTTTCTTGCTATCTCTGAGTATTTGTTATTTGAGACCATTTGTTTTTTGGAAGTGTTAGCTTGTTTACTAATTTTTTATTTCAATTTTCATTTATTTTTAATTTTTAACTACTTAATTACTTATTGTTCTGGATTATTATAAGTGTATTTATATTTAGTGTACTACCTTTATATTCATTTATCATACTACTTCCATGATATCTTGATATGTATATTGGCATGATGTTGTTGCTTATATGCTAAAATTACTCGTTTTTCTTTTTTAAAGTACTGTTTATTGCTATTTTTTATTATAGTTATTGCTTTTTGGTACTTTTTATTATAATTGTTGTTGTATTTAGTACTTTTTGTTGTATTTGTTGTATTACTTGTATTACTTGCTTTGTTGTATTGTTGTATTACTATTTTGCTGTATTTGTACGTAGTTGCTAATGTTTTATGTTATGTATTATAGCTACTGTATTATTATCTCTCATCTCCTTGAGTTTATAATTTTTCATTACTGTTTACAAGCTATATTTCATCTAACAAACTCCATTTTTTTCTAAGATCATAAATTACTAAATATAACCAAATTGTTTTAAAATCATAATACCTCGCTATGCCATCTAAGACTATTCAATTTGGATCTTGTTCTGACCTTAAGCTTGACCAAACATTATCACAAAAGAATACTAATTTACAATATTCTCTTGACACTACATCAAGTCCACAAAATTCAACTTCAGATCTAAATAATCCTCAAGATTCAATTAATTGTAAATACTATGACACCATAGATTTCAATAAAAAAGTTAATCCTAATTCAGATCTTTATATTCATCTCAACATAGCTTCTTTACCATATCACATTGATGATCTCTGCAGCTTTATTAGCACTCTTAATACATTACCTTTGGCAATAGGTATTACTGAGTCAAATTTATATGTAAATGATTCAAATATAACAAGCATATCTATAAATGGTTTTAACATTGAGCATTGTCCCACTGAGGCTAAAAAAGGGGGTGCTCTTCTATATCTAAACTCTAATTTAAACTACATAGTTCGCAACGACCTAAAGATCTACTCTTTCAAATATCTTGAATCCATTTTTGTTGAAATTATAAAGCCTCACTTAAAAAATATAATAATTGGCTGCATGTATCGACATCCATCTATGAATCAAGACGATTTCACTAATAATTATTTAACTCCACTATTAGATAAGCTAAATATTGAAAAAAAAAGTATTTTACTTATGGGGGATTTTAATATGGATATACTAAAATATAATGAATCAAATCCTATATCTAGCTACCTTGACTCGCTTATTTCTTTTTCACTACATCCTGTTATTACTCTACCGACACGCATAACAGCTAAATCACAAACACTTATTGATAACATCTTTATAAACTTTAATTCACCTGACCAAATCTCTGGCAATCTTACTATCTCAATATCTGATCATATGGCTCAATTTATCTGCATTCCAAGAAAAACTAATCACCCTAAAAAAAGTAAATTCTACAGGCGATGCTTCAAGAACTTTAACAAAAATATATTTATTGAAGATGTTTCCAACATTAACTGGGCCCTTTATATTAAAAAAGATGATGATGTAAATCAATCTATCAGTTTTCTTTTAAAGACATTTGAAAAAATATTAGACCAACATGCTCCATACAAAAAACTAACTAAGCAGCAAATTAAACTTAAATCAAAACCATGGATCACCAATGGCATACTTAAATCTATTTCTATTAAAAACAAACTATATAAAAAACACACAAAATGTAAAGATATTAGTACTAAAAATGAGCTGTTTTCTAAATTTAAGTTTTATAGAAACAGAATCAGCAATCTACTAAAAAGTAGTAAAAAATCTTATTACACAACCTATTTTAGTAAAAACTTAAACAATATTAAGAATACTTGGAAAGGGATAAAAGAAATCATTAACATAAAACCTTCCTACTATAGTTCAACTCTCAAACTTAAATTGAAAGAAAATATTATAACAGATCCAACTACTGTATCAAATATATTAAACAACTTTTTTGTTACTATCCAAAACAAACTTCAAAACAAAAACATACCTTCAACATCCAAGTTTACTGACTATTTCAACTCTCCAAATTCTAATACGTTCTTTATTGATCCTGTCACAGAGAATGAAATCTCTGGTCTTATTAAAACCACTCTTAAAACTGGAAAAAGCTTTGGTCCTAATAGCCTTCCTACATTCCTTCTTAAACTTATTCCAGACATAATTTCTAAACCTCTCAGTATTATTATAAATAACTCATTTCAAAAAGGTTTATTCCCAGATGCTTTCAAAGTTGCTAAAGTCATTCCAATATTTAAGAAAGGTTCTATAATGGATATGTCTAACTACCGACCTATCTCTCTTCTTTCAAACCTAAGCAAACTCTTTGAAAAAGCTATGCATAAGAGGCTCTATGCATTTTTGAATAAATTTAAATGCCTTTACAAACACCAGTATGGGTTTCGTGCTAATCATTCCACGACTCACTCACTTATAAAAATAACTGAGTCAATTAGAAAAGCTCTTGATAATAAAAACTTTGCATGCGGTGTCTTTGTAGATCTACAAAAAGCTTTTGATACAGTAGATCATTCTATCCTACTCAAGAAATTAGAATATTATGGAATCAGAGGAATACCTCTTAAATGGTTTACCTCCTATCTTCACAACAGATCTCAGTTTGTCTCAGTCGGTGACTCAAAATCTACTCAAATAAAATGTTCCAACGGTGTTCCTCAAGGCTCAGTATTAGGACCACTACTTTTTCTTCTCTATATTAATGACCTCAATAACTCAATTAAGTATGCAACTCCTTACCACTTTGCTGATGATACTACCTTGCTCATTATCAACAAATCTTTAAAAAAAATTAACAAATACATTAATCATGATCTTGCCAATTTAATTCAGTGGCTTCGCTCAAATAAGCTTTCCCTCAACTGTAACAAAACTGAACTGGTCATATTCAAATCTAAAAAAACAAAAATCAATAAAAATTTAAACTTCAGATTAAGTGGCCAGAAAATCATTCCTGTAAACTCAATCAAATATCTTGGAATTATAATTGATTCCAACCTATCGTTTGTATCCCACCTCAAAGACTTAGCCTTAAAATTGAGCAGATCAAATGGAATGCTGGCTAAAGTTCGCCATTATGTCAATCTGAAAGCATTGTTAAACATATATCATGCCATTTTTGGCTCGTATATACGATATGCTTGTCAAATATGGGGACAATCTCAACAGCAAGAAGTTTTAAGGATATCTCATCTTCAAAACAAAGCTTTAAAAATAATACATTTTCAGAATTACAAATCCAATCCTAATGTGCTTTATCTTACTTCTAAGATCCTTAAACTATGTGACCTTGTTCGATTCTTGAATTGCCAGTTTGTCTGGAACCACCAACACAAAAACCTACCTCTTACCTTCAACAATTTCTTCCCAAAAAATGCAAATAACCGATACTATCTTCGATCAACTGATAATCTCAATCTTGCAGTCTTAAATCATCGTTCTGTTACTTATGGATATAAGTCCATAAAAAACCAAAGTATAAAATCTTGGAATAACCTTCCCTATGACCTAAAAGCTCTTCATTCAATTTATGTTTTTAAGAGTAACCTATTCCATTCCTTCCTAATCAAATACAGTTTATAAATCCAATGATATGTGTATATATGTATAAGTGTTTGTGATAAGCTCATGTGAATAAGTGTGAGTGTATATGTATGTAAGTGTATATGTATACATGGATGTGTATGTGTGTATGTATATGTTTGTATATATTTATATGTGTATATATATGTGTGCGTGTGTATGTAAGTATATATATTTATATATATATATATTTGTGTGTGTGTGTATGTGTATGTATATGTATGTATATATATATATATGTGTATATGTATATATATATATGTATGTATGTATGTATGTATATATATATGCATTTATATATGTGTGTGTGTGTATATATGTGTGTATGTGTATGTATATATATGTATATGTGTATGTATGTGTGTGTATATATATATGTGTCTATATATGTGTGTATGTAACATAATGTGTGTATGAACATAATTTTATATTCTAATATTTTCATAATTACTGTCGTGTAAGGTTTTTATATAACCAACTTTATTAATATATTTGATTATCTATTTGAGTTTGTAAATCACAGTATAGTATAAATCACATTAATAAAATATGATAATAATATAAATCACATTAATAAAAGGTGTATGTGTGTGACTAATACTAAATGACTATTATTCTTTTTATGATTATTGTAATTATTTTTATTGTTGTCATTTTATTTTTATTATTATCATTATACTCTTATCATTGTATTGTTAGTATTGTTACTACTACCACTCTTATTATTATCATTATTAGTATTTTACTCCTTTAACTTTTAATGTTTGCTTTGTTACAGCTGTGGACGATTATTACTATTAACATTAACAATATATTTAGTAGCATTTATTTACAAGGTTTTTACTTAAGATTAGTACATGTACTATTTGTAAACTTCCGTGAATGTAACAACTATTTCAGAATATATATGAATTGATTGATTGAATTGATTGAATTGATTATATCAAGTGGCTAATAGCGTAAGATCGGTAGACCTGTAAAAGGTTTGGCTGAGTGTGTCCAATATGCTTAAGACGTTTGAGCAGATATTTGCGGCTGCTGACTATTTCAAGTTCAGTATATTGAGTACAATGAATGGTAAACCTTGAATTTTGGAGCAATTGGGAATAATTCTTATGATTTTAGATTTCGGGCCATTAAGTTTCATTCCGTTTACCTTAGACTAAAGAGCGATGCCATCAACAATGGATTGAGGTAGGTTGGTAGGAACTTTATCATTAATTATATAGGTCAGTATGTCATCAGCATATTTTTTGAGGATGGTTTCAGGTGGAAGATAGATGTTAATGTTGGAAATAAATAGAATGAACAGGATTGGACCTAGAACACTACCCTGAAGTACACCTGCTTCGATACATTTCCAGTCAGTGGTGTGATCATTTGTTGTAATTCTTTGTGGACGGTTAGATAAGTAAGTTGCGATCCAAGAGGTGAGCCAGCTAGGTAGAATGTTCACTAACTATAACAGTATCTTGTCATGACTGACAAGATCAAAAGCTTTTTCGAAATCAAAGAATATTGCATAAATTGATTTATTGTTATCTTTTGCATGACTCCAGTCCTCTATAATTTGAATAATAGCGTCCATCATACTTCGGCCTGGGAGGAAACCGAACTGTTTGTTTGAGACCCATAAGTGCTTGGTGTGATGGACAATGAATATGGTAATAATGCGTTCAAAAACTTTACATAATGCGGATGTAATGGCAATTGGTCGATAGTCATTAGAAAAGTATGGGTTAGATATTTTTGGAATCGGTTTTATGTTTGCTGATTTCTATTGGTCAGGTAGGTAACTGTTTTCTATGAGGTGGTTGAATAGGATGCAGAGTGATGAGGCGATTTCAAAGTGAGCAGATTTGAGTAAAAATGGAGAGAGATCATCTGGTCCTGAGGAACCTGGTTTGAGTTTGCTGAGTTGGTTGGCAATGTTATTAAGGGTAAAAATGGGCATAGTAGGTGGGTTTGCCTCTCGGTTAATGAAGCATGAGAGGCTGGGTTGTTTCTTGCCAGTCCAAACATTTTGAAAATGATCATTTAATTGGTTTGCTAGTGTCTCAGAGATAGGGGTGGTGATTTGACCTTTATCAGCAAGACTGATTTCTTGTCAAAAATCTGTTTTTCCAGTAGTGAAATGTTATGCCTGTTATAGGTTCTCTTTCTTTTGGTAATTAGTTTACTAATTGGATTTGCAAGTGCTTTCCACTTTTTGTAGTACCCGGAGAAAAAGAGTTGTTGACGCTCTTTTATAAGGCCTTGAATATGTGGTGTCATCCAAGGCTTAGGGTTAACGAGCGTTGTTGGTTTTAGAGGTTGGCAGATGTCTTGGGCAGAGAGTATAGAATGATAAAAGTTGTTGCAAGCAACTTGTATTTCACACGGTGAATCAACTAAGATTTTAATATTGGTAGATCGTATTAGTGTAACAGTGTCAGTAATTCTACCTGATCGGTAAGCAACCTTGTGGGGAACCGGGCGAGTAGATTTATAGAGATTTAGAGGAGGTTGACTAACTACAACAAGGTGATCTGAATTACTAAAACAAGGAAAGGTATTCGACACATAGCATTTAGGGGCGTTACTCAAGATGATGTCAAGAATAGATGTTTTTCTGGTGGGGTGTGTATTGAGATGAGTGAGTTGGTGAGAATGACAAATAAAATCAGTAGGGCAGCCATTTAGATCTCCTGCATGAAATATTAGTGGTTTGTTGCCGATTGTGCAACGAGTTATGGCTGGTTCAATGAGTTGTGCAAGTTGATAAGATGCATTGCGCTGCTCACTTTTAGACCAAACCAGGATATAGGCACATATAACTAGGCAAGAAGAGTATCCTCAGGGGAGTAATTTTGGGTACACACAAGCGATTGTTAGTTCGATTTCTTGTTTAGGCACCAAGTTAAAGGAGTAGTCTGTATTTAATTTTATTTTTTCTATCTTATCTGAGTATTTTTTGTTTATGAATATAACAGTACCACCACCCATGCAATCTTGACGTTCAGTGCTTATGCAAGTGTAATTATTATAGATTTGAGAAAGAATAATTTGCTTACAGCTGGGGTTAAGCCAGGTTTCAGTTAAACAGGCAATGTCAATGTTGGTATGTATGAGAAATTGATTAAAAATCTCAATTTTGTTACAGAGTGAGCGCATATTAGTGGTACAGATGGTTGGTAAGCGATTGGTGTTGAGATTATTGCTAGTTAGTTGGAGTGGAGCGAGAAGTAAGGACACTGCGGATCTTGATGATTGCTCCATCGCGAATGCCCCAGTGATTTGTGTTAAGACGCTTGGAGAAACTAATATCATCATTGGTAAGGCCTATAACGTTTAGGATCTCTGTAATGCAGGGTAACGCTGATGGTTGTGTTTGGGTGACATTTGCTATGGACATTGGTTCTGGGACACCAAATATTATTATATTCTTTTCACATTTCGCTTGGGGATTCGACATGGGCTTGACCGATTTGTGGCAATGTGTTTGGCTTGTTTCTGATAATATTACTCCAGAATGGCTGGTGGGGGCTTGATTGGGTAGCTGATTGAGAGTTGATTGAGAGTTTTCTGTTCTGAAATGATTGAGAGTTTTCTGTTCTGAAATGATGTAAATGAGCTCCATTATCCAGATATGGAGGTGTGCGATAAACGGTGCTAAGTTTTTAATGGCTGAGTAACCATTTGCATCAATTTTATTAACCATAATACCTTGCACAAGATGAAAGAATGTTAAATTATGTGCTTTCTTTATATTGCTGTGATGGTGGTAGGGCTACCACCTTGGATAACAGTGGATTACCTCCCAGTTGAGAAATATTTAATATATATATATATATATATATATATATATATATATATATATATATATATATATATATATATATATATATATATATATATATATATTATACCTTATTACACAGGGACTAAAAAGTTTCAGTATGTGTTTTTTTTTGTTTTTTTTTAAAACATTAAAAAATCAATTAAATATTTAAACAAGTTTTTTTTAAAAAAAAAATTTTTAAAGAATAGTTAAAAGAATAAAGAATGAAAAATAATTAAATAAAAATACATAAATTTAAATGAAGAATATTAATTAGATATATTTTTTCACATTAGATTTTGTCTGTGTTTAACCAAAATGGAGAAACAAATGCAGTTATAAAACTTTATTAGAAGCATGGATTGAGCACTTTGCTTTATAGAATACACTTAAAATTATATATATATATATATATATATATATGCGGTAGTGGTGTAGTGGTAGTGTGCTCGCTTCATAAGCGAGAGGTTCCGAGTTCGATCCCCACCACGTCCCTGGTAGTACCGCGCTCAACTTGTTTCTCCGCGCAGCGGCCTTGTTCGTCAAGGTTCGTGTTTTGGAGTTATAGAGTTGAGAGAGGGTTATAACCACAATTAAGTAGCCTCCTCATCTGTAGTGGCCTTCTGGGCCTTGGGGAGGTGAAATAACAAAAAAAAAAAAAAAAAATATATATATATATATATTTCTATCTATCTATCTATATCTATCTATCTATATCTATATCTATATCTATCTATCTATATATATATATATATATATATATATATATATATATATATATATATATATATATATATATATATATATATATATATAAATATATATATATATATATATATATGTAATTTTAAATGTATTCTACAAAGTAAATGTATGTATGTATTAAATGAAATATGACAACAGTATATATAAAAAAAAGGCAAATAAAAAAATTTGTTAACAGTGAGAACAAATACAACTGAGTATAGGGTTCAATATTTAGCAAATAGAGCCACTAAAGACGTAAGATTATGAGAAAAATCATTATTATAGATAAAGAGCAACACAGGATCAAAATGAAACCTTGTAGTACCTTAACAGGGGAAAAAAAAAAAGAATTTTCTATAAAAGATTTATTATTGTGGTTAGCGAAAAATGGTTAAAAAGTATTGAAACTTTTTCTAGATAAATAACATGAGTAAATTTTATGAAGAAAAAAGCATGCTAGACTTTATAATGGCTTATTGAACACCTTTGATTAAATCACCTTTGGACTAGAATCTTTGAATGAAATAGAATCTTTTTGTTATAATTTTTAATTAGGAAGCAGCAAAATGTGAGAATTGAAACCTGGTTGTCAAATTGTAAGTTATTAGACAAGATAAGGTTCTAGATAAAGCGGTAGTGGTAGAGCGGTCGCTTCATAAGCAAGAGGTTCCGAGTTCGATCCCCACCACGTCCCTGGTAGTACCGCGCTCAACTTGTTTCTCTGTGCAGTGGCCTTGTTGGTCAAGTTTTGTGTTTCAGAGTTATAGAGTTGAGAGAGGGTTATAACCACAAATAAGTAGCCTCCTTGTCTGTAGTGGCCTTCTGGGCCTTGGGGAGGTAAATTAACAAAAAAAAAAAAAAGATATTTAGTAATTGAAGACTCAAAATAGAAGTAAAAAAAAAGAAAGATTGTTAGATAGTTAGGTAGAGGTCAAAGCAACCGCAACCCTGAGAGTTTTTCAAAAAACCACAGGTTCAGTTAAATATTCAATTGCTTATTTTAAGTCTATTAAAAAAAGTTTCAAAAAAATCTTGTTACACTGTGGCATGAGGTAACAGTATTAAGATTAAGTGTAAACAATTTTAAAATGTTAGTGATTCTACCATTGATTGACTCATCAACAATTATTGATTCTACCATTGCTTGATTCATCAAAAATTATTAATTCTACCATTGCTTGATTCCTCAACAGTTATTTTTTAATTTCTTGCTGAGAATTACTGTTCAACTTCTTCAGACTCTCACAGTGTTACAAGATTGTGTCTAAAGCTGTAGAAAAAGATCTAAGTAAATGATTTGACAGGAGTCAAATATTTTACCATTTCCAAATGAAATTTTAAGTTCATCACTAACAAATTACTTAGCTTCTTAGTTAGTAAATAGCTCGTGTCTATCTGTTTCCTAATATTATCAAAACTGCGAATAATCAAGTCATTGTAGTGCACATAATATTTTGTATCTTGCACTGATAACATTTTTTTTGAAAAAAACAAATTCGCTTTAAATGGTTTAAGTAGAAAGTTTTCAATATTTTCTGGTTTTTAGTTATTTTTTAGTTTTCCTATTTTGCTAAGCTAGAGATTTTGTTATAGTATTTTGCAAGAAGAAGGTTTTTTAGAAGAAGTGTATTTGAAGAAGAAGGTTTTGTTAGACACTTTAAAGATTTTAAGTTTCGAACAACAAATAAAGCCTGTTTCTCAGGAAGAGTGTGGTCATTAAATTCAAGAAATCATTTAAAAGGAAAGAACATTTGAATTAGCTTTGCCTTATCTTTGGAAAAGTTAGTAAGCTTAGACTCATGCAAGAAAAATGAAATGACTAGCTCAAGGTAATAGTAAAAATTGCAATTTTGAATTTGATGTAGAAGTAGCACGATATCTATTGAAACTTTTAAAAATTAAAGGATGACAACCATCAACTCTGAAATAAAAAAAAAAATTTACATTTGATTTTGGAGAAAATGAATTTGAATCGATATGGCGAATATCAATTCAATAATAATCAATTCAATAATAATAACAATAATATGTTGAACTAAAATTTAAAATCTTCTGCTAAAAAACTTTTTATCTTATTTTAACAATGATCCAAAACACCATGCTAAAAGAACAACAACTACAACAACAACAAGCTATTTATTTTCTGTAAATCATTTTTACAATAGTTTTGATAATAATAATAATAACAATAATAATAGTATTAATAATAATACATTATAATAATATAAGATTAAAAAAAAGTTTAATATAAATTATAGTAATAGTAATAATAAGTATGTTTACAATAATTATAATGAAAAAATAATAATAATAACTAATATTATAATGGTAGTTATGAGCATAAAATTATGATAATAAGTTAATGATTTATTAAGGATGGTGTCACTCATACAGAAATCTGATCAAAGGAGTGACACCAATTTTTAAACATAATATAAGTAATAATAAGCAAAGACATGCATTGAAACATATGGGCCGTAAACACGTAGATTAAAGTACATGGAACATACATTAAAACAAACATGTAGAAATCATAATTTGCAGGTTTTAATAATAAAAAAAAGAAAAAAAGAAACAAAAAGTACTGATGATAATTGTAGTAAAGACGAAAAGAAAATTAAAAAGATATTTTAATTGTAAGGATAATATGGCTAAAAGTTAGAATAAAAAGTTTTTCCGAGTTTTTTTTAAATTGATACTGTTTAAATGGAGTAAAGGTATTTTAGGATATAGTTTTTTGGACTCATTCAAAATGCATGCATTTTGAATGAGTCCATGCAGGCTTCTGTTCCATTCACAGACGCACTGAGAAAACAATAGAACTTTTACCATACTTCTGGGTTTTAAAAGATGACATTTAGTTTTCCATTGTGTATATTTTTAGTAGAGTAGAATATAAAGTCTACTTTCTGTGAACAAGTTTTTTTTTTTTTTTTTTTAGTTCACCTTCCAAGGCCCAGAAGGCCACTACAGATAAGGAGGCTACTTAATTGTGGTTATAACCCTCTCTCAACTCTATAACTCCGAAACACGAACCTTGACGAACAAGGCCGCTGCGCGGAGAAACAAGTTGAGCGCGGTACTACCAGGGACGTGGTGGGGATCGAACTCGGAACCTCTCGCTTATGAAGCGAGCGCTCTACCACTACACCACTACCGCACTAAGTTTGTGATAGGAGATGGTAAGTTTTTATTTAAGGAATCAAAAACAAAAAGAAGATTAGCATACTTTGCTAGCACTGGAAATGTTGGAATGAAAATTTTTTTGAAGGACTTCGATGTATCTGATTTAATTGGTTGAAAGTTTATTATTCTAATGGGTTGACGCTGTGATGATAGCAACTTGTTAATGCGATAGTTTCCAACTTGACCCTAAACTTGACAGAATAATGCATAGTAAATATTTTTAAGTGTAACTTTATTGACATAATGACAAATTATTGAAAGCATACCGTTAGGTCAAGTTTCTTGCTTAGTTCATTAATATGAAAGTTCTATGAAAGATTGCAATCAATTAATACGCCAAGATACCTAATAACTCTTGAAGGATATAGCCGATATTTAATAACTCTTGAAGGATATAGTTTATTAATAATTTTGATTTTGATTTCAGCAAGACTAAACTCCTTTTTGTTAAAATGTTTTAGAATGCCCTCACAGAACCCTAATATGAAATTTATAAAGCCTTTATGTACTTTTTAAGGAATTTATGTACTATTATAAAAAATATAAGTAATATATCAAATACTTAAAATATCCGAAAGGTTTTGTTTTTTAGTTATTTTAACAAACAAATTTGACATTTTCAGCAAACTGGCAGGAGGTCAGTGCAAACTGAGCTTTAATGATCCACACCACTTTATATCCTATTTAGCCATCTCATAGAAAAACAGTTACCTCTTTGATCAATGAAAATCAATAAATATAATACCGATTTCTAAAATTACTAATAGATACTTGTCCAATGACTATTCACAATAAATTTCACACCGAGCACATCTGGGACTTAAACAATCATTTTGGTTTCCTTCCCAGCTTTAGATCAATGAATGTTATTATTTAAGTTATAAAGGACTGGAGTTATGCTAAAGAAAGTTACAAGTCAATATTTGCAACATTTTTAGATTTTGCAAAAGCATTTGATTTTGTTAATCATGACATGTCACTATTAAAGTTAATGAGTGTTCTACCTAGATTTAGATTGAATATCACTTCACGTCAAATATCATATCAGTTATATAAACAATAATTATATACTATTATATATATACTGAACAGTTTAATTATTTTTTGAGTAAAATACTACATAATTGGATTATTTTTTGATGATATATAGTTAAGCAAAAGAGTATTGCTTTATCGGTTTCAATCGGACTCACAATATTTTAGAAATGTTGATTCACAATATTTTAGAAATGTTGACTCACAATATTTTAGAAATAGCTAAAAGAAATAAATAAAGACCGAAGTTAATTAAATTTAATTTTTTGTTTTCGATATATATAAATTTAAGGTAATTTATTTTTAAGTTTTTATGCAATTCTATACTAAAGATCAGTAACAGAAGTGACAGATTCAGGCTTAAACAAATTAACTCCACCTTACTTTGTAACTTAAATATAATTCTGGACATACTAATTGTATATGCAGGATTATATTTAAGTTATATAAAGAAATGCAAAGAAAGATTTAAAAGCTATATAATATATAAATAAATTTAAAATAAATATGTAAGTATAGTAATTATTTATGAAGCAAACAAGTTTTTTATAAATCTTAAATTTAAAGCTTTAAATAAAATGATTTGTGGTCTCAGCAATGATGCAAAATAATTAATGATGTAACAATATAATTTTTGGAAACAAAAAATGCACATGTTTACAAGTAGTTCCATGCCTCTGATAAATGCTTTCAGAAATAAAATAGTAGCTATTTTTGCATTCATTTTCTGAGAAGTTTGATTTATCAAGTCATCTATGTTTAATTAACATATTTAGTTTTAAGCTTATCTTTTATCATATTTGTTAATCTTATTTATAACAATTTTTTTTGGCAATTTAAAGTTGCATTTTAGGAACATGTTAACTTTAGTAACTGACTTCATGTCTTACTTACCTGTATTATATTTTTTAAGTGTTAGATTTAAATAAAAGTTGTTTTGTGAATTTGTTTTTATAACATCTTTTTATACAAAAAACATTTTATGCAAATAGATTGTGTAGTACTTACTTGTAGTAATTTGGGATTGTTAGACTGTCTCTTTGAGTCAGTCTTCATAAAACAGTCTCAAAATGTTACAAATCATTACTATGCATTCAAAACCTATCAGTATAGTATAGGTAAGTAAATTTATTATCTATAAAATCTCTATAAGTTGATGTAGTAAAAATAAAGTTTTAAAAAACATTTATACAAAAAAAAAACATTTCAAAACATTAAAACTTTTTTTTTATAGTTCTTTTAGGTTGTACTAATTACAGTATTGCAGATTTTCAGATAACTGCAAGTGGTTACCATGTTGAATCAATCATCTCATGTGTTAGCATTTGCAATTCATATACTCCACCAGTTTTCTTTTATGCGTTTTTTTTTGAAGGCCAACTTTGTTTCTGCAGAAATGCTTCGCTTCCACAAGTAAACTTATCTAACTTTAATAGTTCTTGTTCCAGAAGCACATGTTTGAGTGATAACACCACCTCTGATTGCTTTCTAAGCGTCTATGAAGTAGTTCCACTTGGATTAGGGATTGTTAAGTGGAACATAACTTTGTGTCCTTCCATATTACTTGTGGACAATGAAGTTCAAATAAAAACAAATATTTTGAGAGGTAATTTATCTTAAATTATTGAATGGATTGAGTTTTGCTTTTTTACAGTTTAATTTTTTGGGATGAAGTCCCACTTTTTTATGATCTTGAGGGTCCTCTTTGGAATTTAAATTCTTGACAGGTCCTAATATTTTTGAATTTTTTTTTTTCTAAACCATATCAACCTTGGACTCAAAAAAAGCAGAAAAAAATGCTTGTTTCATAAATAATATTTTATTAAAAAAATTTTTTGTAGTGAATAAAATACTTGCAAAAATATACCTTAAAACCCCCGTTTTGTTGAGGACGGGGGTTTTTAATGAAAAAAGCAACTCTACTTTTTTAATTTTAATTTTTTAATAAAAACAAATATTATTTTCAAAATCAGCATATTATTTTGCTTCTTTTAAGTATCAAGTTGATATAGTTTAGAAAAAAAAAATTTAAACAATATTAGGACCCATCAAAAATTTAGAATCCAAAGAGGAACCTCAAGAACTCATCTAAACTAAAAAAAAAAAGAGTAAGGTTCTGCTCAAATCAAATTTCAAAAATTTTCAAAATCGCTTCACCCTAATATATATATATATATATGTGTGTGTGTGTGTGTGTGTGTGTGTGTGTGTGTGTGTGTGTGTGTGTGTGTGTGTGTGTGTGTGTGTGTGTGTGTGTGTGTGTGTGTGAAAAATATTTTTTAAGTGATTTTCTACTAATTTACCATTTGCTCTGTTCTTTTAAGAGCTCTCTATTTTATATATTCTTTCAGTTAACCTCCAGTTAATGATTTTAACTCAACTCCTACAGCAATATTTTCAAAACAACTTCATCAGTTGCTGTATATATTTGTTTAAATTTAGGTGATGCATCAAGTGCATTTGTGAGACCAATACCAAATGATTTACCATCAGATGTTCAAACAGTCAATGGTATGACAGTGAAAAGACTTTTTTATTTAACTGGTTTACAGCAGTGGTCGCAAGAAATTGGAAATAATTTTACAAACCCTTTTATTACTAAAACATGGATACAAGTTGATGAAAATGTTGGTGGTATTTATGTAATCCCATCCACTTTTCAGGATAATGGGTTCTATTTTTTTTTTTTGGTTGTCACACAAGGAACAAACACAAGTTTAACTATTTTTTTCTCTACAAATCAAACTTTATTTTATTATGCAGGTATGCAAAAATTTTCATTCAATTTTAATTTCAATAATGATCAAGTTTCGCAGTTTACAGTTTGTAAAATTTTTTAACTCTTTTTTTTTTGCTATTTGGCTATTACAATCAACAACTTGAATGTAAACAATTATTTTTAAAAACATACAGTTTGAAATAAATATAGTTTTCTATTTACAATTTTATTGTAAAAAGAAAACTATTTTTATTTCAAGCTGTTTTTAATTTTACTATAGCAGATTTAAGTCTGTAATTCAGATAAAATTTTATATATATATAAAAAAAAAAGATATTGAACAAATAAAGTTCTCCTTAACATCTTAACATTCTAACAAACAACATGGTATCTTGAATATTAATTTTGAAGTATAAATGGTGAAATAATCAATGTTTAGATAAGCAATGTGATACCACTCTTAAAGCCTGCTACCAGGCGCTTTAGTACATACATCAACTATCTTATAGCTGCAGCAAAAGAGTGTTGCGATATTGATTGAGGATTTGGGGGTGGCGCAGCAATCTTTTCTTTCATTATTCTTTGTTTTTTTCTTTTTTTTCTGAAAAAGTTGTTTGCTGTAAGGAATTTGAGAATAAAAAGAATAAGTAACTGCTGATTTTTTCTCATAAAGTACCTGAGAGTCTTGTTGCTCTATGTTGTACTCTTTAGATAAAATTAGTATCTTTTTTCAGATATGTATTCCAAATATTCTAAATAAGTGCGCACTAATGAAACATAACAACTTAACTAATCATTTCTTTCTCTTTTTATGGATAAGGTTGTTAAGTTCAATCTTTTTAATCTTTCCTCATAAAATAGTTTTGAGTAGCCTGGAATTAGTTTTGTTGCTCTATGTTGTACTTTTTCAATAAGAATTATATATGTTTTTAAAAATGGATTCCAAATAGAGAAGGCATATTTAAGATGAGGGCGTTCAAGCGTAATGAGTAACAATTTAACAATATTGGCATTTAAAGATAAGAATGATATTCCTGAATGTAAAAGATATTTTTAAAATTCTACTTACAACTATTTTCCTTCTATTTGATAAAAAAGAATTCTATTTAAGGGCTAAACCCTTTATACTGTACATTTCAATTTTGAATATAAGTTTTCTACAATGTACTCTGTCAAATGCTTTAGAAAAATCAGTAAAAAAGATTTTAATAGGGTATTCTTGATCAATTGCTGGAGTTAAAATGTTTCAGCTTTTAAGTAATATTTAATATTACTTAAAAGCTAAGATAAATACAAATGCTTAAATTTTCAGAGCAGGTACTCAATACATACGGATGGACTCTATTGTTTCCACAGTCTTTGTGCATATCCAAACTTTTTAATTGTAAAATAATTTCTTTTAAGCTGATTATTTTATATCATTTTCACAGTGAGTAACAGAATCAAATACCAGTATGGCTTTCTTATCTTTTTGAGTAAATACAGATTGTAAAAAGGTGTTCAATAAATTAAAAAATCAAGAAGGAATTACCTGTAGGGTTTAATACAAGTTCAGAAAAAAAAGGACTTGAGTTTTTTGTAAATATAAGATTGTAATGGAAAAATGTAACGTAACTTAATGTAACGTTACTCAATATTTATATTTACATCGTTAAAAGTTAAATTATGTTAGTTAAGTACTTTAAAGTCGTTGTGATTAAATTTAATTTGAAACCACGTTAAAAATCATTTAAAATCTTAATATCTTTAAATTAAACAATTTTGTTATAAAATTTATCAATAAAATTTAAATGTTTTTGAAAAATAAATATATTTCCTTATTTTAAAAAACTTATACCATACTATTTGTTTCTTAAAACGTAATACAACTTTATTTTCGCTTTCTTGCAATTTTTTTTTTTTTAATAGGGAGGTTAGGGGAGGGGGGGGAGGAATTATTTACGTGTGAAGTTCTTAACAGTCCATTACTTAATTATTTATCAACTATAAAATAAACTATTTCTTATTACAACTTTAAACAAACTATTGATCGAGTTTATCAGTTGTCAATAAGATATTTGTCTGACTAGTTTACATGGTATCATCATTGTTTTAAAATATGATTAAACCTTTTTTTCATTAAAACTTTCTCCCAGAAATACAAAAATTTGTGCCCAGAAATATAAAATTTGCCCCTTCATCATATGTATATTATCAATTTCATACTATTTTACAGTTTTTTTTAGTGGTTTAAAACTAAAAAAATAAAAACTATTAACAATATAACATCTTTTCTTAAGTTTGTTATATAGTTTACTAAAAAAATTATCTAAAATAAGTTTTCCTACAGGCTATCTGACAATGCATTTACATACATTTATAAGTGCATTAAGCACTTTTGTATATTAGCAATTTTGTGATGGGATGAAATACCATAATTAATTTTTAACTATAAATAAATAAAACAGTTTAATGTAAAATGAATATAAAAAAGTAACTTAAATTAAATTTGTTATAAAGAATTTTCATTATCATGGTTTCGAAATTTTAACAGTAAAAAAAATTATAAAATGAAGCATTTTAAAATTTAAAAAAATTTAAATTTTTAAAAAATTTAATAAAATAAATTTAAGTTTATTTTTATTTAATAATAAATTTAATTTAAATATAATAAAATAAATATAAATTAAAATTAAAAAAAAAATGAAAAGTAAAAAAAAATTTGTTGACTTCTTTAAAATAAATTTTGAAATAGTTTATGTTTTCAGCATAAACTATTTTAAAAGACTGTTTAAATAATTGAGACTAATTGAAAAAAGCTTTTGCATAACATAAATGGCTTAATGCTTAGGTGAAATTGCCATTTTGTACATAAAGTTCGCATGGTGTAACGCTTCTTAACAAGGCCTGATATAAGTTAGAAGTTTCCTTGTCAGACTTTTGAAATGTTGGAAAGAATACATCTTGTGACAAAAAGCAGTCATTTATAGTTTTTATTTGTCGTCAATCCATTTTATATTTAGAAAATTAAAATCACCAGCCAACAAAAAACCTGTAAAATTACCATTATTGTAAAAATGTTTTGCAGCCAGAATTGGTTTACTAAGGTCTAAATTATTTGCAGAGTTTGAAGGTCTTTTGAAACATTCAACTATTATTTTTTCAAACCCATATTAGAGACCACACCATGCATATTTAATTTTTGGATAACATAATTCAATTGATTTAATTTCAAAAGTTTTCTTTTTGTGTGTAGATGCATACTCCACCACCTTGTCCGTTACTTCTGTCCTTTCTAAAAATATTAAATGTTGATTGATTATATTTATTCTGTTTTCATATTATCAACCTTTAAAGTTGTGGATAAGAGTTGCTTCTTTTTGGACTTGTTCAATTATATTAATATGTTTTTGCAGATGATAACTCTGCACCAACAAATTAGCCTTAACACCATACCCATCTAATATTGAACATATCTTTTATGTGACACAGTATGGAATGTCTTAGCAAAATCTAGAAATATTAAGTCAACTGAAATATTTTTGTCAAATGCTTTACTGGCAATGCCTGTTTCTTTACTGGCAATTTAACACAACTGAGGTTAAAGAAATCGGACTGGAGTTAGCTGATTCAAGTTTGTCATCTTTCTTATGCAATGGTATTATATTGCAAACCTTTAGTTTATAGATATAGATAGAACCCCACTTTCAATTGATTGTTTAAATAATAACTCTAATGTTTTACATAAATTTAGTGAGCATTCATTTAACATTCTTGAATGTACTTTATCCACTCCTTTTGATTTAGTTGTTTTTTAATTTTGTTTTAATTATTGATTTCCAGAATTTAAGGTAATTTAGATTGTTTTTTGTCCTTCAAAATAATGTAATATTATTGCTTTTTTTGTTTATAAATACCAAATAGAAGAAGTTTTTTAATGTATTGCATATTGTTTTACCATCTGTTAATTTTACGTCACCATTTTTATATCTTATAGTCTGATAGTGTTTTTTATTTTGGTTTTACTGTTTATGTAAGAGTATATATAGTGTTTGATTTTGATTATTTTACTAAATTATATTCATGTTTTAAAAAGGGTCGTCCATAAATTACGTCACACAATTTTTGACCTCCCCCTCTTCACAAAATCATAACACTTTAGTAGAAAGTTTTGTATGAGTCATCATATAACCACTAATGCCCCTCCCCCCCCACCTTAGAGCGTGACATAATTTATGGACAACCCCTAATGGTGTTTTTTTTTTAAATAGTTTAGGTTGTTTTGTTGAATTTGAGGGATGAACATTTTGCAAACTTTTTTATAAATTATTAACCTTTTTTTTTTGTGTGTGTGTTTTTTAAATAATATGGCTGAATGATTGCAAAATGGCATGAAACATAAAGTTGTATTTTATTTTTTCATCAAATACATGCATATATATATATATATATATATATATATATATATATATATATATATATATATATATATATATATATATAAATATATATATAAATATATATATATATATATATATATATATATATATATATATATATATATATATATATTTGAATGTATTTGATGAAAAAATAAAATACAACTTTATGTTTCATGCCATTTTGCAATCATTCAGCCATATTATTTAAAAAACACAAAAAAAAAGATAAAGAGGGATAAAAAGAAAAAGAGATTAAGATATAAATACAAACTTTGAGTTGCAATAATACTTAACACCAGTATTCATGTCAAATGAGATTTCAAAATGCAATAGTAAAAACTTCTTTCTATGACTAAACCATTTTACTTTTTTGTTAAATAAGAATTCTAGTTTAAATGTCATAAAAAGAATTTTTTTTTTTGAATGGATTTTACAATTGACCTTTTAAAAGTGCTCCACTTGATTATAGGTTTAAATACCTGCTTTCTTAAGTCTTCAGATTGGTTCCAGAAATTTTGGTGTCATTTTTATACCCGACTATATTAAAAGATTTTAATTTGGTTTGTATACCTTAGCTTGAACGAGTTTTCTCAAACATCAATGTAAAATTTTTCTAAACAGTTGGCATTAATTAGTGATGTAAGAGTAGCTTTATAAGCAAAGGCTTTAGTATTGATTTCCTTTAGAGAATATAGTTTTATTAAAATAGCTGCAGTTTACTACATGAGTTAATTATAATAATTATAGTTTTATAATTTGAAATTTAACTCTTAGCTTACTTTAATTGTTATTTTTTACAATATTTTTACTGAAATAAAATATTAAACCAAATGTAATTTTTTGTGTCCATTGGTATTAAGATTTGCATTTAGAGGATTTATATTGGAACAATATTGGAGGTTGTTGCTATATCCAAAGTTTGTTAGTGCTTCTTTGTAAATAGGTGTGGAATTTTTAAACACTTTTTTGCTGCGAGACTTGTATGATACTTTATGCTCAAGGCGGTTAACTGTTTTGTAATAATTTTAGGTAATTGGACCCTAGTTGTAATTTAACATGCTTTCAGTTTGTGGTAAGGTCAGAAACTGTAGTTGTTAAGATTCAAAGTAATATCGAGGTAATATAAAAAATCAATTCAATGTAAAAATTATTATGACATTTATGTCATAACAATTTTTTTGTTACAACACAAAAGTAATAATAGTTTAGTCATATAAACATTAAAAGGAATTTTTATTTTTGCATTGTGATACTTGTTAAACCAGTCCTCATTTTATGTGAATTCAGATGGATTTAGGACTGCACTGCACTTATACAATTTGTTCACTTCAATTCTAAAAATGTTGACTTAAAAATAAAAAATATATATATTTTTCTAACTAAAGTTTTAATGATATATTATTAGACATTATTCATTTGACATATGGATTTGATTTATCCTTGATTTACACTTCTTCTGGAAAAACTTGCAGTCTTACTGGTGGTTTTGTTTTAAAACAAGCTGTTTTAACATCTGGTCATTTAAAAAAAGTGAAATTAAAAGCCTCTGCTGCAGGATATTTAGAGTTTGCTGTAAGTTTTTATTCATTTTTTTTTTTTTAAATTTTAAAAAGTTTAATATTAAATATTTGAAAATCATAATTAATTTTGTAACATTTTATCTCACACTATTTAGAGCGAAGTCTCTAGGAATTAATATTCTAATGGAAATAAGTATTTTTTGACTAAACACAAATCATAAATCTATAGTTATAAATGATAAACTGTCTGTCCGCTGGACATCCTATAAAGTTGTGACATACCTAAGACATTGTAAAGGTGTCTCGCAGACATCTCTGCCTGTTAGGAACCATACATATATTCATCCATTCATCCATCCATCCATCCATACATACATACATACATCCATCCATACATCCATCCATCCATACATACATACATACATACATACATACATACATACATACATACATACATACATACATACATATGCGGTAGTGGTGTAGTGGTAAAGTGCTCGCTTCATAAGCGAGAGGTTCCGAGTTCGATTCCCACCACGTCCCTGGTAGTACCGCGCTCAACTTGTTTCTCCGCGCAGCGGCCTTGTTCGTCGAGGTTCGTGTTTCGGAGTTATAGAGTTGAGAAAAGGTTATAACCATTATTAAATAGCCTCCTCATCTGTAGTGGCCTTCTTGGCTTTGAGGAGGTGAATAACAAAAAAAAAACATACATACATACATATATACACAAATGCAGGCATACATAGATTACAAATATTAGTATAGAATGACATGTACTTTAAATTGCCATATTACGTTCTTTACTTTCTTTTAAATAAAAATGTCTTATAATATTATTTATTTTAATTTTTTGTAAATTTGCATGATCAAATTAAAAAAAAAATAATTTTAGTCAAACAATGTCATCATTGTTTCAAACAATGTCATCATTGTTTCAAACAATGTCATCATTGTTTCAAACAATGTCGTCATTGTTTCAAACAATGTCATCATTGTTTTAAACAATGATTTATTTTCTTTTAATGACATATTTGCAAATAATACTTTTATTTGATTTTTTTAAAACATTAATTTTTATCTATAAAAAACTAAAGTGCAATACTTTTTGAGTATAACTTACATTTATTGTCTTATTATAAATTAGATGAGGCTACTGAACACAATTGAATTTTATAGCTAAATACACTCCATCAAGTTTTATGTTTATTTATTCGAAATTTATCAGTTTTCTCTCTTCTAAAAAAGAAAATAATTTAAATAAATAAATTTATTTTCTGATTTAAATAAATCTGATTTATATTTTGATTATCAGTTGAGATATACTGGAGTTCAGAAATCACAGCGCAACTTTTACCTGGAATTTAGAATCCTAAAATTTATAAACCTTATCAACCTTAGAAACAGTTAAACACAAACCCTCAGTTTAGAAACAAGTTGAGCGCAATACTACCAGGGATGTGGTGGGAATCAAACTCTGAACCTCTTGTTTATGAAGCGAGCGCTCTACCACTACACCACTACTGCATTTATATAAAAAATTGCCTATTGAATTATTTTTTTATTAAATTTTTTAAATATAGATTTTGCGACCAATATGCAGTAATTCTACTATTTTTTGTTCTTTTACCTTGGAATGCTCAGATGATTGTTTTTTAATAAATTTATTAGAAGATGAAGTTGTTGTGCTAAATCCATCTATAATTACAGCATTGGTTGTAACAAGTAAGTTGAAGAATTTTGTTCGGAATATTTTTTATAAAAAAAGATTAGCTTAGTAGAGTAAAATGGGGGTAAAGCTGAACACTTATTTTTATAATCAATTTTTTGAACTCTATCCGAATGTGTAAAAAAATTAATAAAATGATTAAAAGTTTTTAGTAAAATTAATTTCTTTTCAAAAAAATGTTCAGTTTTACCAGTTTGGTTAAACTGAAGTGTTAAAGTATTGGTAATTTAATTTAATTAATTATAGTAAAAACAATTTATTTACAAGTAGGAAACAATTAATTTACAAAAAGATAATTAATTATTATTTTTTAATTAATTTACAAAAAGATAAATAATTTACAAGAAATAGAGTTTTTACATGTTTCAACATTTTTTTGTACAATAAAATTCTTCACTGGTTTTATATTTTATTGGTAAATATCTTTGACAAACCCAGCTTTTGCAATTTGTACTTGACTGATTCCATCGTTATGTGAGTTACTTTTGAACAATAGTTAAACTCATAAACTGGTGGTTCATATTTCAGCATAATGCTTTGTGAAATTCCAATTTATCGCAAAATATTATTTAAACCGTACAACAAAAAATATTCAAAAACTTGTTCTAAAAAGTCGAACATTTCTTATCTCAAATTATAAATCAAAAATTGTTATGTGCGTTATTTATACACATCTAAAATTTTAACAAGTAAATTTTGATAAGGCTTATCTGTGAATTAGTTGCATATTGAAAAACCGAAATGTGCAACTTGTTATTAAAGATGCCGCTTAACAAAACCATAAAATGGATTTGGGAAAAAGATTTTAATAGCAGATTAAATTAACAATATGTCATCGTTACGTGTGTTACCAGTCTCGTTACATGCGCTACCGCGTGCAAAACAATTGATAAAAGCAATCATTTCACAACTATAATTGCAATAGCGTAGTGATTACAAATGCAAGCATGCGAAATATGAGTAGTTAAAGAGTTTAGCTGTTCATGGTAATAAAAATTTAAATGTCTGTGGAGCGAAACATCATATATGTTCGGGTTTTTGAACCAGCAAGTGACGGGGGATCAATTTTTCTAAGAACTTGACTTTTATCGTAAAGCATCACATCAGGTTTAGTTGGCCAAACCCATGAATTCCCAAACAAATGTTTTTCAACTGTGGATACTAAAACTTGATTTGACATAACTTCTTTTACTTGTCCAGGAAATTCTGATGCATTGTAATTAACGACACACCAATCACCCACAGAAAGTGTCAAAATTGAACTGTGACCATTTTCATCTATTTGACATAAGTAATCTGAAAATAAAATGGTGTACTTTATTTCATCCAAAACTGTTTCCCGCAGCATGATTTCGCTGCGTTGATTTGCTGTGACACAATAAATTGTTTTTATGCCTTCAACTTCTTTTAGATTACTCCATGGGTTGAATTCGTTGGTTAGCATATCAATCTCTTCTTGCTGAACATGAAAAATTGTTGTTTTAGACATTAACATGGTTGCCAATTCAGCAAAATCTTTAGATGATTGAACAATGGTGTTAGCTCCCTTAGACATAATTTTTTGATGTACGAGATATTTTGCTTTCCCACCAATTGCGTCAATTACCCCCTTTCCATGGGAAGTGGCAAAATGCTTCCACTGAAAATTTTTGTGATATCGACAGACCAGAAGTTGCAACAAATGCAACATGTATTTATTTTTAAATTCAGACGATGGTCCATCTGACCAAATGATTTCTTCATCGTAATAATTTGAATCAGGCAATTTCATAATATAATCGTATACTTTGAAAAGAAATGCAATAATAGTATCCTTGTTTTTTTTCAGAGTATCGAAGCAAATAGTAAAACCTTGTTGTGTCCCCTTTGCAAACGTGGCTGCTGTAAAAAGAGTAACACTAGATCTGCTCCACATAGCTGACTGGATTTCAGATTGATATTCGCATGAATATGACATTGCAAAATCTATTTGCAGGATTCTGGAGGTACATTTTGTTTTGTCTTCAGAAAATTCTTTAGCTTGGATTCTTTTCACCCGCACATGCTTTACAACAGTACCCTGCTGCTGAATCTTGCGCAGTCGCATCTTGGATTCAGCAATGTTGTCACGTTTGACGTACTCATTAATCCATTCGTACCAAATTGCTATGTCTTCCACGTTCTTGTTAGATTTAATATTAAAACCGTTTTTACATAACTTACACTCGTTTTTCCAACAGGACTTGGACAAATCTAATGCATTAGAAGAACACAAAATATCATCCGACCAATTATTTTTATATGCAATGCCCAATCCGCTCAAACGTAGTATTAAATTTTCATGCATCACACATTTTACACTGATCAGCTGGTGTATTTTTTAAAAGCAGTACATTAGGTGGACGGAGAGCACAAAATTTGGCAAAACAAGTTTTAATTGTTTCATTATTCTCAAGAAATAATGTATATGCCTCACGGAGGAACATAGTCAAGTAATACTTTCTCAAAATTTCCTTTTTTCCATTTTTCCAAACAACCATTGTATCTGACATGCCTGCCATAGTGTAAACAATGTCTGGTTGAAAGTAAAAGTCTTTTACTAGTTTTTCTATATCGTCTTTCAAACCTTCCACATTTCGTTTTTTAAACAAACATGCTGCATCAATTTTAAGGCTGATATTTTTAGCAAACCTTGTTAAGTACTGCAGATCTTTTATTGGGAGGCGGTGGTAAAACTTTGAAGCAACCTTTTACAGCTTTCCTAAGTGTTTGCGGACAACAAAATGAAGATGACGTAATTGTCATGTTTGACTCACCCAAAAGTTCTCTAGTTGACGTTACTGTAGATTTCATAGTTTCCCAGTTTCTTAGCTTTACATTTTGCCACCCTTGCAGCTACTTTATGCCTATGTTCAGCTAACTGTTTCTTTGTCATTTTAGCAAATTTTGCTGCATGAACTTGTACAATTCTTTTATTTTCGCGAACTTGAAATTGTGGATCTTCCTTATTCTTTTTCATTCTAAACTTTTTAATTGTTTCTTCAGAAGTCAAGGCCCGTAGTTTCACTGCTTCCATCAAAATTAAAAAAGAAAAAAAATTAACACGACAAAATAAGAAACTGAACTGCTTTGAGACTTGCGCTTCCAACTGTAAGTTGAATGATTGTAAATCTGTGAACCTACGTCAGTTAAAATATTTGCAAATGAAATTCGAAAGTAAATAAATGCACGTGTAATTAAGGAATGTCTTTATAAATACATTGCCTACATGCTCGTTTAATTCAAATGCTAAGAAAGTTTGCAAATTACGTGAAGTTGTGTTTAAGGAATCCTATAAATAGATTCATAGTATTTGTACATACTATTTATACATATTTATTTACAGATATCCATGTTCATAGAAACGTGGTAGTAATTATCGTTACGTGGGTTACCCAATTATATTATCATAAATTTAAAAGGCAATTAAAATCAAAGCCACATGATATCAAGTATAAATAAAGCATCTAGTTGAACTTGTTTATAATATTAAGTCATGAAATTAAAAACAATGTGCTTGTTGTGCAGCATTAAAAAATTTGCGTTTTTGTTACGTGTTACCACTTATTGACTTACTAGGAATCACATTAATATTTTTAAAGTTGAAACAGCGGACTGTTGTTTTATTTTACTTAAATGCTATCACATGTGTGTTGGAAAATATTTCTTGAGAAAATAATCACTCAACATATCTAGCACTTTAATTAACACAAGTCGAAAAGATTAGTGATTATTTAAGTAAAACTCATATTTTCCCACACTTGCAGGTCTTCTGTATAAAAAAAAACATCAGGGAAATCATAATACGTTAGCACCTACATTTTATGACAATTTAGTATGTTTTGTACAAAAAATAAAATACTATATTTCATTTTCTGTGCATTATAAAAAATGTGAATTTGGTTCACCTCTCGTGGAATCAGTCACTTTCACATGTAAACCATTTACAATATCCAGCATTTTTTTCATTTTTTTGCTCTCCAGAATTGTTTATTTTTTGCTTCTTTGAAGGTTGTAACTCAACTTCATCATCAACATTACAGTAAAGTTTGCACTTTTTTTTGTTTGTTTTAAATCTACACCTTGTCATAGCCTTTTTAGAATTTCAGCTTCATTTAGGCATTCACATATTATTCTTTTTATATTGGCAGTTTTTTTTTGTATTGATGTTTTGGTCTTGAAAATGTTCTTTTAAAGACCTTTAAGTCCAATTACTGCTTGATTTAATACATGTATTGCTGGTGTCACTGGACAAATTGGTGTTTCAATAAGTTGCAAAAGAAGTTGTGTTGATTAAGATAGTCAAAACAGTGTAAAAACATACCTCCTCAGCTATCTAATTTAAAAGTCTGGTCCACGAATGCAAATTCACTTCAAAACAAACTCTACGAACTTGCTGGCCAAATTTGTTATGCAGCAATAGAATAAAATGAGCTCCATATTATAGCAGTTGCTATAATATGGGGCTTATTTTTTGAGCCCGATATCATAGCAACTGCTATAGGAGTCATCTATAGGTTATAAGCAACCAGATAAAATATTCCATAGTTCAAGTTAGTTGCCCTCAAAATAATCATCTTATGCAACTTGTTACCTTTCCCACATTTGACACATGATTTTCATTAGATTGAGTTTGTTAAAGTTGAGCATGTGTCGGTTGAGTTTGTCTAGGTTGAGTTTTTGATGGTTCCAATGTTTCAGCAATTTATAATTTAGATTTATCAATTTTGTTTATATCAAGTGGAAATAAAACACCATTTTAAAATCCTCCAATTACTTGTAATTGTGTAAATACTTCACCACAGTTAAAAAGTTTGGCTTGAAGCTGAACAAAACTTTCTTTTGATAAATTGCTGCATAATATGCTTGAATAATGCTGTTGTAATAATTTTTGCCAAACCTTTTTGAGACGACGATATATTTCCACATATAATGGTTGAAGTATGTGGAAGGAGTGAGCTGGTAATGCACATTAGTGCAACTTGATTTGTTACATGTGTGTTATGATCATCCATGTGTAACTAGAACTTTTTTAATAGTTGGTATTAAGTCATTGCATAAATTGTTTATCTTCCATCCATCCTGACAGTGAAGTTGTATATTTAGCGTTTGATGGACCACCTAAAAACCAACTGCTGTATAGATGCTGTTTTGACTTAAATATTATAAAGGGTGGATTTGTAGTTCGAGCTACATTGATGCAATTACCGACTGTATAATTTATTTTTTTATTATTACCAACTAATTTTAATGTTCATTTAGCACCACGCTGCAAACTATCACTAGAAAACCAGATTTTGTCAAAATTCCATAAATTTTACAAACTATTTTCATTATTATTTGCTTCAAGAAATTGTTTTTCACATGTTTAGAAATATTTTGCTACAATTTCTTTACTGCAAAATACTGCTCTCAGGATTGATGTTGCTTTAAGATCTAATATTTAAAATGTGTCTCCATCTGTTAATAAAATGATAATACCTTTTACAGGTCGGCCACTTTTAATTAAACTGGTTTGATTTGTAACCTTTAAATCAATGGCAACAATATCAATGGTTTGGCTTTGCGTTCTATCAAAACCCCAATATGATAATTTTGCCAACATTTCTACCAATAATAATTCAATTGCACTACTTAGAGTTTTTGCTGTACTAGACCCTTATGAATTCATGCAATTATTAACACGATTTGACAAGGTACCTTTTGGAATATTGTATATTTGAGATGCTTTGCATAAACTTATTTCACCACTATTCTTCCAACTGCTATACTTGTTTGCTTCTCATTTTTTTGAATTTTTTTTTGATGTTTTTGCATTTTGAATTAAATTTGATTTTGTTAATTGATTTAAATTAAAATTTGCACAAGAAATTGTTATAAGTAAAAAATAGTGAAGAATAAGAAATAATAGTGATACAAAAAGATAATTATTGATAGAGTTAAAAAGTTAATTAATTAGATGCAAAGAATAGCTGCGTGTGAAGATTAATAGTGTTCAGTTTTACCCAAAAGTATGACTTTTCTGTAACTTCGTTATAATTTTTTTCAGGAAATAACAAATTTATTTCTAAAAAGGATTCTAAATCAGTGTAACTTTTACTACAAAGATGATAATGGTGATAATAATAATGATGATGATGATGATGATGGTGATGATGATGATGATGATGATGATGATGATGATGATGATGTAGATGATGATGATGATGATGATGATGATGATGATGATGATGATGATGATGATGATGATGATGATGATGATGATGATGATGGTGATGATGATGATGATGATGATGATGATGATGATGATGATAATGATGATAATGATAATGATTGATCATTGTCATCACAAATTTGATAATAATGAAAATGAATTTTTTTAATTTTAGAATTTATTTTTCTGGTAAATTTTACTGGAGTTATTGAAATACCAATCAAAAATCACAATAATGAAATTCAAGAAAATGACATGGTGTGGATTGGTGGAAATGCTAGTTTATTTTGCTTTGGAAAAAATCATGAGCAAGTACATGGAGTGGAGATTGGAAAAAGAATGACATTTTCCACTAAAAGCATAATTAATGATGATTTTTTTATATCACTTTTTATATCGAATTCACACGTGAGTTTGATTCCAATACCATCAAGTACAACTGGGACATTTTCTTTTATGATTGCTGCTTCTAATCATGTACCATCCTTCCAAAAGCTCAATTATTCTTTTGATTTTCAGGTTTATGTACTTTTCATATTGCAATATAAATATTAATAAATATTACAATACTTTCTGCAACAATTTCAAAACAACAAGTTTAATTAGCTGTTTTTAACAAATTCAAAGCAATCCTAACTAAAATATTTGGAACGACTGAAAAAACACAAAATTTATAAGTGCAAACTGGAATAAGTGTGGATTGGCGATAAGTGCGAAGCAGTTGCAAAAACTATCACAAAAACTGGTATTACTGTTATAAGAGCAAACTAGCATAAGTGCAAGTTGGCATGAGTGGGCAGAATAAATTTACAAACATTGGCATAAATGCAAATTGTCATATATGCAAAGCATTGCCAATGTTAATATTTGCAATTTTATTGTGCGCACTTTGCACTTTGGCAAGTTTGTACTTATGACAGCTTTTGTAACTGATTCACACATTTTTTTTTTTAATTTAATTTTTTTTTTAAACAACTTTGCTTCCAACAAGGCTGCAAACAACCACTAATTAGAGTTGGAAGTTACTGGAAGAGAAAAGATAAAGATTGCAGAGCAAGATAACAATTGACAGATGACTTGAAGGATTGCAAATTATATGAAACATGAAAGCAAGATGAAGGAAGCAAATTCCAAAGAGCTGATGTTTGAGGAAAAAAACTAGACAAATAAGAGTTTTTGGAGCTCTTAGGAACAGTCACAGAAAAAGGATGAGACTTAATTGAATGACGAGTAACGCAAGAATGAATTTTAGTTGATGGTGCAAAAGACGCTAGCTCTTTAGAGCAGTGCCCATTATAGTATCTGTAGAAAAGAGAAAGAGAAGCAACATTATGACGACATGATAATGGTTGATGCTTGGCTGCAAGAGCAGGTCCAACTATGTTTACAATGTGTTTTTGCACCTTGTCTAAAAGGGAAAGGGCATCATTAGAAGATCCGCCCCAGATATGCAACAGTATTTCATACAAGGCCAGATTTGAAACGGATTTGATATATGGTTTTCAAGAAAGATCAAAAGTAACATTTAATCCTAGAAGATGAAGGGTAGATGAATCATCGAGTACATTACCGTTCATAAATATAGGAAGATCTAAATTATTGCAATAACAATTGGCTGAAAAAAATTGAGTTTTATCTGAATTAAAGTTCACCAGCTACTGTGAGCCCCATGCTGTAGCAGAAGTGAGATCCTTTTCAAGCTCAAATGCCCCCTCCAAGCAATCAGAGAGTGTTGGTTTCTTATCACGACAAGAGTTAATGGTAGTATCATCAGCAAACAATGCCACCTTAGATGTGAGAATATCTGGAAGATTGTTAATGCAAATTAAAAAGAGTATAGGGCCAAGGATAGAACTTTGAGGAACCCCTAAAGTTACAAAATAAGAAGAAGGGTGCTGTCCATCGCTAAACTTTATCAAAAGCTTTTGAAATGTCAAGAGCGATGGCCTTAACCTCTCCACCTTTATCTAATGAACAATAAAACCTATTGGTTATTACTGTTAGCAAATCAGCTGTAGATCGAGAAGATTGAAATTCATATTGATGATCAGAAATTAAGTTATTAGATTTGAGATGAGAGATTAAGTATTTGTTAATTAAAGATTCAAAATCCTTGCTTATGATAGGAAGAAGATTAATGGGATGGTAGTTAGACAAGTCAGATTGCTCTCTGAATGTGGAGAAACTGAGCACTGACTAGGATCAAAAACAAGACATGAGTCGAGTAGAGAAGGTAAATGATTCAGGTTGTCTGGAAAGCCAGTTGGAAAGTTGACTATTTGAGTTAGGGGTTGAGAAAGGCAAAAGTTGTGGAATTTCATGCCTGCAGAGTCACTGACACTAGAGCCAAGCTATTCAGGTCTGGTGAACTTTGCAAGAGATAAGACTCAACAGAAGAAAAGTTACTTCAGAGACTACAAATGTTAGTGAATGATAGATTTAGAGAATTTGGTGATGACAATGGTTTTTGGAGTTTTATAGTTTTTGGTACTTTAGTTATTTTTAAATTTGTTAAAGAACTTGACTCAAAGCATAGACAGTACTCAGTACACTGTTTAATAACCCAAGTAATTGCCTCAATACTATTAATAAACCCTAAGCTGTAACAAAGGGCTCCAAATGTGGCTTTTGCAATCCACACCAAAAGTACGAACAGGAACACCATCCATACGCAACATGACATTGTTAATACTTTGATACTTTTCAGCTGTTGATGGAATCAGCCTCTCTGAGAGCTACCACAGAATTCAGGAAACCTGACTACCAGCTGGCCTCAGAACTATAAAACTGAAGTTTAGTACCTTTAGTAAGAGCTGTACCCACCTTAGGAGATAATAAAATGAGTTGCCTAGTCATAAAAACAGAGACACAAACAAATGCATCGAGTCAAGAAGATCCAGCATTCAACATCCTAAACTGGAAACAATATATTAAAAATACATCTGTGCCAGTCTAATAGATGAAGAAGGGGTGTGAGACTGGTCAACAGATTCTGTTACTCTCTTAAGTCTTTATCTAGGAGGCCTTCTAGAAAACAGTAGCTGGATGCATTTAAAATCTGTCCAAGATGAGTATTTTTATCTAGACACCATCTCTAGCCTTTACCCAACCAAGGGTATGCTAGTTCGTTTTTGTAACTGCTTCACACTTATGCTAGTTTGCACTTATGCCAATTTGCACCTATGACAATGTTTGCAAATTTGTTCAGCACACTTAAGCCAGTTTGCACTTATGCCAGTTTTTGTAATGCTTTGCACTTATGCCAGTACGTAATTATGAAATTTGGGCTTATTCAGCCTCTCTAAATATTCTTTGGTCTTATAGACAAAAAAAAATGTACATAAATTGGTAGCTAAAAGCTTTATTTAAACATCTATATTTTAATTTAATGCTTTATTTTTATTGTTTGAATATTTCATTGAGAGTTATAAAATCTAATAATTTTTTGTTGCTTTCACTAAATTAATCCCTAACCATCAGATTTTGTACAACCAATAGAAAACAGATTCTACTTTTGATACCACCATGCCTAATGAAGTTTTAACTTTGATAATATTCTGCCAGAGACTTGAAAAAAGAAAGGTTGTTGAATGGGCAGGTCCTAGGTTTTAATGTTCAAGAATAGTACTTTTCTGAGTGCAAACTTTAAATTTAGTATTGGGTTGGTTTAAAAGTAAATGATTGAGTTGGTCTCAGAAAAAAGTGCCTTCTTGTTTTTTAATCTTTTATTGCACAAGCTATTGCTAATTGGGAAAAACAATAATATATTAGTGCTAAGTTAAGCTAGTAGGGTAAATGAGGAAACATATCTCAGCCAAGCTCAGATAATATTTGGGGTGTTGATACATGATCTTTGACTTTTCTAACAAAACAAAGTTTAAAAAAAATATGTTTTAAAGTATTTTTCATAGTGAAAAAAACAATTAAATCAACAGAAATATTAAAATTCTTTTTTTAGCAATGTATATAAAATGTTAGAAATAATTTAACCATAGTCAGACCCCTGAGGAAACAATTCTCACCTAAGCAGCGTTGATACATGGTCTTTAACATTGCCCATTTTTGATGATATATTGAAGTTGTGATGAAAAAATTTTAGTTGATCTGATAGGTCATTTCATCCCCTATATAATATAATTATGGATTTCATCCATTAAATAAAGAGCTGCATTTATAAATTAATTTTTGTTAATATTGTGAAAAATTACTAATTCTTACTTTGAAGTATAGTTTTTTTAGTTTTGACTTTTTGTTATATATATATATATATTGTTAAATTATATATATATATATATATTGTTAAATATAGATCCCTGTGTCTGGTTTGCGGTTTGCAGATATGAAACCAGTTCCAAAATTTGTAGCTGGATACATGCTAAATACATGGCTAATTTTTAAGGCTGAAATAGACAATGGATCGAATGTGGTATATACATTTAATATTCCCAAGCTTAATTTTTCAAAGAATATATCTGATGATAATCAAGTTTCTTATATGTTTTTTGACATAGGCAAGTGGAGTTTTTTAAATAAATTTTTTTATTAAATTATAGAATTAATAAATCTTGTTAGTAATATAGCAACTCCTAATGTCACTCAAAATAAATAGAAATAAAAAAATAAATAAAAATTCTTTAGCACCCAACATGTTTAGCATTTGATGTTTATTTTATGACATCACCATGCATGCATGCATACTAAATTTTTATATTGAGTATTTTTAGTAGTATATTAACTATAAAAAAAGCATTGCATTTGTGTTTGATAGCTACTGAATGATATTGTTAATAATTTTTTTAGGTGTTTACACTGTTTATTTAATAGCTGCCAACAAGGTTACTTCACTTAATACTTCAATTGATATTTCTATATTATCAGAAATAAGTGGGATTTATTTGTATGTTGAAAAAAATCAGCTACAAGATACAGTTTTTAATACAACTATAAGAATATTTAATGGCACTAATGTGCAGTTAATAGTTGATTTTGGTGATGGAACACCTGCTAAATATATTTCAAGTATAGATGCAACTGGTGTGAATGGTGTTACTTTTACTATTGTCCATAAGTATTTTATTTTTCACTCTAAATTAAATTGTCTTTTTTAAATTTTAAACATTACAACATAAATTTAATCCATACTTTAACTGGTCTAATAAAAAAAAAATTAGATCATGACAGTAACTTATTCATTATATATAGCTGTTATGTGCTATTGTTAAATTTAGATACTCTTTGTGTAATATGTTTACTATCAATGCCAGTGCAACAAATGTTTTTGCAAGCACAAACGGAAGCTTAAACACTGTTGTATTTTCTAATTCTAAAGATGTAACTGTTTTTTGCACACTTTCAACTTTGAATGTCATAGCAACTCCTAATATTTCACTAAGTGGGTATGTTCATTTATCTCTTAGCAAACATCTAATTTTGGGCATAAATCAAAATACAGGATCATTTTTAATATACACAATCGATTGGGGAGATGGAACTTATGAAATTAAAAATCAGACTATGAATCAAAATCCAGCTTCATTTCAGCTACGACATAAATACAATGTAGAAAACAACTTCACTGTTAATGTAATATCTAAGAATTTGCTGCAAAGTTTAAGCTATTCAATTTATATAATTGTAAGAAATTGTTCAGTACCTGAGATTAGTTTTTATTATGGGACTTTAGTCAGCCCAATGATCATCATTCGAAGTGTTGGTGCAAATATTACAGCTGTTGTTGATAATATTAATAAAATATGTCCACTTGAAGCTTACAGTTTTAAATGGAATCTTGGAGGTACTGTTTCAAATCCTGCAGTTACTTTTGGTTTTTTATCTCCACAAAAAGTTACTTACACAATTACAAAAAATTCACTTGATATAGGTTTGCATAAATTATCATTGGAGTATAACTACGGAGATGTTTCAAATATTTATGCTGCATACTTAAATGTTACAGTTTCTCCACTTTATATGGAGATTGATAATGGATTTTTTGCTTCTATAAAATATAGAAAGAATAATAGATATGGTATTTCCTACCAAAACTTTACGATAAGTGCTAAGTCAAGTTTTGATCCAGATGATCCAGTTGCAGGAATAAAGAATGTCACTTTTTATTGGAAATGTAAAGTTGCTTCAAATTTCTCAGTTGCTCAAGAAGCTATGGAAAGTTATAATGCTTTGAACTTGAATTTTTTTAGTGACACATGCTTTAATCAAAATTGGATAAGCATTTCTTCCTTTACTTCAGAAGTTACTTTTAACACACAACAGTTTTTAGAAGGTATAAGTTATCATTTTAAAGTGTGTGGAACAAAATATGCAGGAAAAGATATAAATTCATTGCATGTAAATAAGACAGGTTGCTTCACTCAAGAACTTCAAATAGTTGCTAGTGACCGTCCAACTGTTTCTATTAGGTATATTTTTTTTATCTTTCTATCAATATCAATAAATTTATAAATTTATGTAATGAACATTATATTCTGTAAATAACATTATTACACTAATGTTGATAAATAACCTGATTTTATTAACAAAAAGTTATTTTTTGCGTAGTTAATTAGGAGTGTTGAATGTAAAACAATGGATCTAGAGTGATGAATGTAGAATGATAAATTTAGAATAATTAATGTAGAAATATGAATTTAAAATGATAGATTTAGAATGAATGTAGAAAAATGATAAAAAGAATTAGTTTTAGAAAACAACTTCACTGTTAATGTAATATCTAAGAATTTGCTGCAAAGTTTAAGCTATTCAATTTATATAGTTGTAAGAAATTGTTCAGTACCTGAGATTAGTTTTTATTATGGGACTTTAGTCAGCTTAATGAACATCATTTAAATGATAAACAAAAATTAGTTTTAGAAAACAACTTCACTGTTAATGTAATATCTAAGAATTTGCTGCAAATAGTTTATTGAATATTTTTGATAAGTTAGGTTAATTGGAAATTTGTTTTTGATAATCATTGGATTTTTTTTTAAATTGTTTTGAGAGTTAAAAAGATATAAACCTAGGCACCAAACTATTCATCATTAACAGTTTTTTGAGCTGGCCATAATGGCCAAGGTATACCATACATAAGTTTTTTAAAACTATTTGCTTAGAAAAAAACTGTTTGTATAAAATATAAATTAATAGTATAAGTCTATAAATTGATATAAAAATTATTTCTTTCTATTGTTTTATAAATTAGACAAATAAATGATAAATTTTTTTGTGTTTTTAATTTTTTAGTTGTTATTCGTGGTGCAACCCTCTCTCAACTCTTTAACTCCGAAACACGAACCTTGCCGAGCAAGGCCGCTGCGCGGAGAAAATAAGTTGAGTTCCTTGTCAAACACGCACAAATGAGTACTATTAGGATCATTGTTATATAATAACTTTTTAGGTGCATATCAAACTGTGATTCAAAACTGAATTTTAAAGAGCAAGTGGTTTACTCATATGTTTGTGAAGATTGCGGCTCACAAAAGTTTGTTTTTGTTTAATTTTCATTTTATATAAAATAATGAATTTATGGTATTTTATTATGTTCATTTTAAATATATTAGACTAATGGCAAAATGGAAAATAACAGATGATACTGGTTTTGTTCCTTCTGAAATTTTGTCTACAAATGCTTCTCTAGACTTCTCAACTCCGAGTCTCATAATAAATAAAGACATTCTGCTTGAATCTAAAAGCTACACATTTACTTTAATAATTGGTTTTAAAGATTCATTAAAACAAGTTAAATTTCAATTTACCAAGTCCACATGTTCTCGTCCATCTTCAGGAATTTGTTACATTAAGTGAGTATTTGATTTGATTTTTTCAAATTTTTGATTGTGTTTTATATTATTATAGTTGTTATTAGTCTTTCAATGTCATCTCTAACGTGTAATATATAAATGTAATTTAAAAGCATCAAGTTGACTAGAGTCAAAATCAGTTCACAATTGATATCAAAAACTACAATAAAAGTTTTAATTTCCTTGAGATTACAACAGAAAAATCAATATAGAAAATTGTTATTTAAAATTTTTAAAAAAGAGGCTATAAAAAATGTACAAATCAAGCTTCACTTGCCAGTGTCACCATATTTTATTTAGGGTATACTTGAAGGTTTTTAATTACATGCAAAATGAATATCCCAAAGCTTTCAATAGGGTTTCTTACATGCAAAATAAATATGCTTATTGCAAATAATTTTCAATAGAGTTTCTCTCATGCGAAATCAGTATACTTTTTGCAAAGCTTTCAATAGGAAATATAGTTTTTTACATCATTTTTTGGAAGAATAAACTTTGTGTCGACTGAAAATTAAAAAGTTTGCAAAGAAAGTATTGATTGGAAAAATATCAAATCATAAAGGCAAAGAGCGATTTTTAAAAAAATGCTATTCATGAATCTCTAATATTAAAAAAAAATTAAATAACCTGCCTGATGCAAAAAACTGTAAATCAGGCTAAAAACCTTTTAGCAAACAATCTAGATTGAAAAATTGCTCCAACAGTTAGGAGCTAAATTATTTCCAATTAATATTGTTTAAAAAAAAGAATTTATCAATATAAAAATAAATAGGTTCCTTTTTCAACTTGCTGTTTTTAATTTATTATTATTATCATTATTATTAAGATTGTTATTATTATTTATTTTATTATTTTTATTACTGTGTTTTTACAGGGTCGATACAACTCTCCATTAATTTTGTATACTCCACTGTATAACTTTACTTTAGTTTTTATTTTTAAGATGATTTAGTTTTATATAATTTTTAAGATTATTTAGCTTTGGTTAGACTTTGTAAGAAACTTTTGCAAAGTTATTTTTTTAAAGATAAAATTTAATTTATTTTTAAAAAGTATGCAAAATAAATAGAAAATAAATAAACTTAACTTT
>NC_088927.1:64290000-64317500 GCF_038396675.1 Hydra vulgaris | reverse complement strand
TAGTATAATTTTTATTTATTAATTTTTTTTAAATGTAATTTTTTTTTAAGCCATTTTTATGAACCTTATTATGAAAAATAATTAACAAATATTTTTTTGCAAGATTTTTTAAACTAAATTTTTTTATTTAAACTAAGTTTTAAATGCTAAAGGTATTTTATCACGTTATACCAAATTAAGTTTGTCTTCAACGATATTTCTGGCTTTAATACATTTTACTTAAATACATTTTTTATATTTCTACAGTTAATACAGTTTGCAGTTAATACATTTGTTGTCATAACGATTTGTACTACTTAGTACTTTTTTACAAAATCCGCCATTATGTTTTATTTGTAGTAAACTTTTAACAACAAGTAAAACAGTTCTTTTTGATCGTGGAATAAAGACTTTAATTGATTCTAGTGTTGATAGGAATGGCGGGCTCCTTAAGTACCTAAAAGGCAGAAGTCTGTGATGGTTTATGTGCAGTGCCATAAAGTGTATATTCGGAAGAGTGCTACTGCAGCATTTAAAAAACAAACAACAAACGGATCAAGCCAGTAAATCCAAAATTAGCCCACCTCGTACCAGAGCTCGCATGAGTGAACCCAATTTTTGTTTTAAAATATATTGTTTATTTTGCAGTGAAAAAACGAATGAAGAGCTGAAAAAAAGAAAGCACAAAATGTCTAGCGTAAAATTTATAAAGTTGTTACTCTTGAATTCAAAGAATAGTTGGAGTTGGTCTGATGACGTAGCAAAAAATGTTATTCCACGCATTGAGTATGAATATGATTTAGTTGCTGCTGAGACTAGGTACCATAATAGCTGTTAAAATCAGTCATCCTCAAGATGAATCTACAAATGATTTGATGGAAGAAACATTTAGATACATTGAAAATAGTGACAATTGTCAGTTTTTATAGAAAGAGTTAGAAAGTATTTGCAAAAATCCAGATTTAGATAACAGAGCAACTAAGATATAATTGAAATTCAAGTATGGTAATAAAGTTGTTATCACTGAAAAACTGGGCAGATTAACTTTGATTTATTTTTTTGACAATCATTGCGATATTTTTAACCAAGCTTGGTATAAGAAAAAAAGTAAAAATAAAGAGGAAGAACGATTTCCAATCTTAAAAAATTGCGGTAGCAATCATTCGAAAGGACATCAATCATTAGTCTTTGATAATACCAATTATCCCTCACCTAGTCAAATGTTTGAAGATATTACCAGCAATATTCCAGTGTCATCGTCTTTTTTTGCTTAGCAAGTAATTCTTAGAAATAAAAGATCTAAATAAGAACATCTAAAGTTATTGTGTAAAAGTATTGGCTACAGTATTATGTTTACTGTTTGGCCTAGATTTTTTAAATCAAAATTACTCTCAGTATTTCTTCATCAACAGTTTAGTTCAAAACCTTATACAAATCTTTTCATCTTTTGATTCATGCGCATCCTACAATGATACTGTGATGTATGAGGTGCCATTAGGTCTTCATCATCCCTCTTTTCTTACCAATCTTACCACCACAAACTGGAACATTTATTTAATATGTTGCAGTCAACGCTGATATGAATGTAAAGACTTTAGACGGTGATAACACGCTTCACATAAAGGATACCATTCAAATTGTTACCCTGAAAATTTTATTTACACAAGAAGATCAAATACCACAAATAGATCTTGTTATTAATGATGAGATAGTTGCAGTTTCAATGGTAATCTTGATATTACCATTGAAATTTTAAAAAACAACACAAAGTGGTGACTGAAATGTGTGTATGAATGAATATAATGAATATGTGATTACTGAAATATGTAGTTACTTTATCAGATCAATGAAAAACTAAAAGAATTTGAAAAACGAAGACCTATAGCAAAATTATGGATCAAAAATTTTAATATGTTGTTGATTGTAAAAAAGTTTATAAGAAATTTGTGCATTGGAGATTGGTAAGCTTATTTGAACAGCATCTTCTTGCTCTATATGGAGCTCCAAAAAAAAATTGTTTGTATAGACAAGTATAGATATATAAGTTTTGTAAAAAAATACATGGAACAATAAAAGAGTGCAACTATCTTGTCTTCTTCATCTACTTATACTAGTCAACACTTATATCCAGTATCCTATCAAGTTCAAGTGGATAGGCATTCAACTGGACCCAGCAAACTGGAGTTGAAAATTGGTAGGTAATACATTTATGTCAATTCAAACTTAACTCACACCTGCTATTGAAATACTTCTCAACACCATCTTTTGCAATTGCAATAAGGGTTGTAGTACAAAATGTAGCTGCAAAAAAGTTGTATTGTGTTCACCAGTATGTACTAATTGTCCAGGCCAATATTGCCCCAATGTTGAATCCATTTCATCAAATGCAGGTTTTAATGGTATTATTGATCTTATATTTTAATAGTATTATTGGTATTATATATCTTTTTCACATTTCCAGCTAGAATACTATTAAGATGAAGTAGAAGATGAAGAAGTTGATGAAGACGAAAAAAGCAAAGAAGATGTAGTATAATAATATATATATATATAATAGTATATAGAATAATGCTAGTATATAATGTATCAAACATAATATACAGATTATGTTGAATAGGACTTCTTCAATTTTAAGGTTTGCAGTATCTCAGGAATAGCGATTCTAAGAAAAAAAAAGTTTAAAGACAATCTTTGTAGATAAGTTCATGATCTAAAACTTTTACTTGATCTATTTTTTTTGTTGATAAAACTTACCATTCACTGGAAAAATATAAAAAATCTATTTTTTTTAACCTTTGACCTTTAATAACTTTTTTTTTGATTCAGGATCAGTGGAGACTTTTAATATTTTATTTGTAATAATGTCCCCAAAGTCTGTACCAAATTTCAGCTCTATGGGAACTATTGTAAACTGAAATGTCTATTTTAACCGGACTATAATGATTTTGGTGCATAGATTTTAATATGCTTTGGTAGACAAAATGCCATGGTTGCCATGGTTGGCAATGATGCACAAACAGCAAGTTTTCTTATCCAATTGAAAATTGGATAAGAGAAAATTTATATAAGAGAAAAGTTATTATACTTATATAATTCATTGTTATTATGTGTTATTAAATAATTTAATTATTTTAGTGGAACATTGAGAAAATTAGACCGAAAAAACTTTATTGCAAATATTTTAAAACTTTTGTTTTTTAATTTTTGTTACTTATGGGATTGAACAATTTTGTTAATTTGTGAAATAATTAATCTACTAAATAATCAAAAATCAAAAACACTATCTCTAAACTAAAAACAAACAAACAAATAAAACAATTATTCACATGAATTTTTTATTAAAAAGTAAATATAACAGTGTTATATTAAATGTTTATTTTTTTAAACATGAAATAAATGAAACACATTATTTTTTAATTAAAAACCTCTGAGTATTCTAATAACTGGTGAAAGTTAGTTTTTTTTTGAAAAATATAATTACTTGTAATTATATTATTTGTAACATTTTATCATTGAACTTTTTTCCTATAGAAACAAGCAGCAAATATTGTAACAAAGCTGGCTGATCTTCTAACAAATGACAATCTAAAAGTAGTCGGAGTAAACAGTTTTGAGATTATGACTCAACCATTTGTAAGTTCCATATCAAACTTATTTGAGACTAATACACCAGGCCCTACACAAGGTAAAACTTCCCTTGTAATTTCTTTGTATGACATATGATTTTCATTTTCATCATGTTTAAGAAAAATAAAGTTTAAGAAATTGTAATTATAGGTGAACCTTTTCCCACATCTCAAACAACAAAATCAACATCAAATGTAGAAGTAATTAATAATTCTTATTTACTGTAATATGTTTTTGTCTTAAATCTATGGTAATAATTTTATACTTTAAGCTGTTATAATAAATATATTAAATATAATATTGAAGATGATCATAGAATCAGATCTATAAAAGTTTTTTTTTAGCAACATTAAAACTTTAATTTATGTAGGGAGACTCAAATGTTGAATCAATTTTGTTAAAGTCTATGGACAAATATTTCATGGCTATTCTTTCATACAAAGTTCCTGGTGAAGGTGCAACTGTGCGTGAAACAAGTCAATTTACTGTTATACTAAAAAAAGATTTCTCAAGTACCTTAAGTAACACTTCAATTGGTTCATCTGAAGGTGGTTTCACTCTACCAGATTCAAAAGACATGTTTAACGAGTCTATACAAAATGCACAAGTTTTAATAAGTGTAAGTTTTTTGTTTAAAGTTTATTTTTTATGTTTATAATTATATAAGTAATTTCTGTCTAAGTTACATTTAACAATTGCAGAAATACAGTTATAGAAATTCTAAAAGCTAATCTTTATATAATAATTTTTAGCTTGCCATTTTCACTCTCCTGATTCCATTCTCTACTTTGAAATGGATTGTATATATGGTTTCCTCTTATGGAAACCATATATACAATCCATTTCAAAGTTATTATCTGCCAAAGTTTTCTCTCTTTATAGTGGTTGCCATTTTTTTATTCCTGATTGTATTCTCTACCTCAATGAACCTCTTATTCATCTTTGTTAAATATATTTAAATCTTTTTATCTTAATTTTTAAAAGATTATAATGAAGCATTTCCTAAAACTAAAAAATTAGTCAAATCAAAAAACGCTTTTAAACCCATGGATAACAAAGGGAATTCTTAAATCTTCAAAAATAAAATAGTAACTTTATTGCAAATTTATTAAAAAAAGAAAATTATCAACTGAAATTAATTATACAAGTTATTCGTGTTTATTTGAATCTGTTTTAAAATGTTCAATCATGAATGATCACCTCTCAGTTAATTTCTTAGTTAATCTCTTAGTTATTGATATATTGATAATTAATTTGTTAAAATCAAAGGTCTCAGTACTTGAGCAAGAACTTTTAATAGATCAAAGAAATTTAAAAAATGTCATTCTTGGTCCTTTGGATAAGGAAAGGTTATGAAATCAAATAGGTTTATACAAAGTTCTCATAAGTAATACTAGACTAAAAAATATTATCATTTCAAAACTGTAACACGTTTAAATATTATTTGCATTTTTTGATTTATGATCAAGTTTTATAGTTAAACCTTGTGTCCCTGTTTTTATGACTAGACAACTAAGATTTACTAAGCGTAAATTTAGCATATCTAAAATTTGAAAAAAAATTTTTTTACTCTTCCTGAGGGATTTTTTATAACATTTATGAAAGTTATCAAATTGAAAACAGTTTTTACACAAGACCAAGAACAACTTTGAAAAATTATTTTAGTATTACAACTTTATTACTTAATTTTTTCTCTCTTTGTCTCTTTTTCTCTTTGTCTCTTATAGTCCCTATATAGGCTGGTTCTCCTAATGCTTCTCTTTCTCTTCTAGACAAGGTCCAATAATGCATTGTAAACGTAGTTGGACCCAGTCTATCTGCCAAGCTTGAGCCTCTTTCCCATTGTCTTTTCCAATATGGTAATGATGAACAAACATTTACTGCATTTTCAAGTTTATTTATTTAGTATTTAAATAATAATTAGAGAATGTAACCTTGTTACTAATTGTAACCAAATGAGACATAATGTAACTTTAAAATGTTATAGGGCATATTGCTAAATACTGTCTTTTATTTTATTTTTATTGTAAAATAGCTTCGTCTCAATTGGCTACTTTGTGACGATAAAAAAAAGTCTCAATTTGCAACGTTACGTCTCAATTGTTTTTTTAGTATAACTTTTTAAAGTGTGGTTAATTGAAACATAATGTAACATAACTAAATCTAGATTTGAGACTTAACTAAATTATGTATTTTAGTTAAGTCTAAAAATTACCCAACTTTTGTGGGTTATAACCCACAACCGTTGGGTAGTTTTTTTTTAAAATTAACGTGTTATTGGGTTTTCAATAATCAAATACATAAACAATCAAATATATAAATGTTGTTAATAAAAAAATTTTGTTAAATACCGTAACTCATGAGTTATGGTATTTAACAATGCATTTGTTGAGACATTTGTAACTAAAAAATTTTTTTTTTTAAACTGCTAAATGTTATTGTTTATTTTAATTGTAAAATAGATTCATCTTAATTAGTTAATTTTTTTTTTTGGAACTAATTTGTCGCGAAAAAAAAAGTTTCAATTCGCAAAGTTACATTATTTCTTTTACTGAAACGTAACTTAACATTAAAAAAGATCTACATTTTAGACGTATTTTAATTACGTCTCGTATCTAGATTTTGTTACGTTACGTTTTTTTTTTGGTCAATAATACAAACGTAAAGCTTCACGAGTTTTTATAAACCCACAAGCAAAAATGTATATAAATTTTCAAGCTTTCTTATGATGTTAGTTAAAATTTTATGTACATTAATTAGTGTCTACACTCACTGATTTGACTTTTTTCTCTCCCTTTATATAGATCTCTGTATATAGTGGCGTTCTCTCTATACATAGGTTTATGTACATATGAAAAAAAGTTATATGGATAGATACTATAGGTTACAATGTTACGTATCATTAGGTCAAAATGTTACATGTTGTTACGTAACACGTGTTGTTACGTTTCATGTAGCATTACGTTACAATGTTACGTTTGGGTTACGTAAAAATAATGGACATTTTGCATGTAACATAACGAATCCCGTTTACATTACAATACATAATGTAACTTTAAAATTTTATAAGGGTTAGTTACTTTTTTTTTGTAACTAATTTGTCACTAAAAAAAAAAGAAGTTACAATTTGCAATGTGCAACTTTTAAAAAGTGTAAACTGAAACATAATTTAATGTTAAGAAAAATCTATATTTGAGACGTATTTTAACTAGATTATGTTACGTTACATTACCTTTTTTTTTTTGTCAATAATACAAGTGTAATACTTCACAAGTTTTTATAAACCCCCAAGCAAAAATGTATATAAAATGTCAACCTTTTTTTTGTTATACTTCATATGTCCTGCACATTAAATTACTTATGCCAATTATGTGTAGTTTGCACTTTGTGTGTAATTTCTGTCTCCACTCTCTAATCTATCTTACTGTCTTGAATCTTTTACTAAGTCATGGCATTTATTTACCTCTCTCTCTTTCTTTATGTTTATAACTCTCTCTATATATAGATCTCTCACTACATGTATGTTTATATGAAAAAATAAAATAATTAGAAGGATACCATAGGCTACAACTCGGTTACATAAAAGTAACGGACATTTTGCACGTAACGTAATGAATCCTGTTAACGTTACAATACGTAACATAACTTTAAAATGTTATTGGGATGCCAAAATCATTTCACCTCTTTTCTATTTAAAAAAGGTTCTTAATTGTATGTCAAAATAAAATATTTCTCATTTATGCAAAAATTATAACTTTTTGAGGATGGATTATAGGGTTGACAAATTATATTTCACTTGACTATTGTTTTGATGCCTGCTTCCTTAAATTTCCAAATTTCCTTAGAAAGTTCAGCGTTATTTTTTAACCTGACTAAGTTAAAAGATTTTATGTGGTTTGCAAACCTGATCTTGAAGGAGTTTTTGCTTATACCAATATGAGATTTTATATATATATATATATATATATATATTCAATCATATATATATATATATATATATTTTATATATATATATATATATATATATATATATATATATATTCAATGGCTGATGATTGCCGTATAGGCATGAAACTTAAAGTACTATAGAAAAAGTTGTTTTTTCTTCGTTAATATATATGTATATCGCTCTATTTGAAGTATCTTTTTATTATAGAGCTCTCTTTTACGACAATGATTTATGTTTTATTATTATAATAAAAAACAGACACAAATATCACTATATATATATATATATATATATATATATATACATATATATATATATATATATATATATATATATATATATATTTATATTTATATATATGTATATATATATATATATATATATATATATATATATATATATATATATATATATATATATATATATAGGTATATATATATATATATATATATATATATATATATATATATATATATATATATATGTATATATATGTATATATTTATGTATATATATATGTATATATTTATGTATATATATATGTATATATATATGTGTATATATATAAATATATATATATATATATATATATATATATATATATATATATATATATATGTATGTATGTATATATAAATATATATACAGATTGTATTGGATAAACTGTAACTATTTTTTTAATTTTTTAAATTTAGAATGTTAGAATGAAAGTTATGGCTTACACAGGGGATTCTAATCGATCACAAAACATTCTCTCTGAATGCCAAAGTCTTTCTATTTCTGGTCTTGATGGTAGTTCTATAAAAGTGAGTAACAGTTCACAGCCAATCAATATAGCTATAAAAAATTTTCCGGAAAAAATGAATGGAAAAAATATATCATTATCAATGCCTAATGATTTATATCAGGTGAAGCTTCCGTTGGCACCAGATTGTAACATGCTTTTAAAGTTTTTATTTTTGAATGATCCAAATAATTTAACAAATCTTGTTGTTTACATTCAATATGGAAAAGTTGCAACAAAACTTGATTACGATATTAAGCTGAATATTTCTGCTAAACATGGTGTTGCAATCAGAAAAAATGATGCAGCTGCAAACATAACTTTTGTTGTTTCCAATGCAACTGCTACTGATGCTACAAACAGCAGTAGCAATTTTTCCGAACCTTTACAAAGAAATCAAGATGCTCGTTTACTTGATGATGGCGCACTAATTTTATGGAACTTTTTAAATTCAACATATGCTTTTTTAAATAGAAGCGAATTGCATTTATCATTTTCGTATGTTGGACCAATGCCTGATAAAAAATTAGATGTCAATCCATATACATTCGATGAAGCAGAGTATTATGGGACATTTGACTATGAAATGAAATCATTTTGTGCTGAATGTAATTACTGGAATGAAAATGCTAATCGATGGATGTCAGATGGATGTCAGGTAGGCTCTTATTGTTTTGTCAAATTTCATTTACTTTAAAATTAATAAATTTAACATTAATCCAGAATCATTTACAGCAAAAATACAGTTAGGAATTTAAAAAATACAGTTAGGTATCCTTACGATCTATAAGCTAAAAAATCTATTTTTAATGTAATAAACAAATAGTTTGTTATTTAATAGATTTGAGTAGTTATTTTACTTTTCATTAAATTATTAGAGAAATATTTTAACCTAATTGTTTTATGTAATGCTACCATGTAGTCCATAAAATTTTGTTTTATATAATAAATAACCTGTCTGTTAATTCATTATTATTTTTTAAGTTTTAACCCTTTTCTATCAGTGTAGAATGTTTCTATAGTCTGAATCTCATTTGCTGTAAAATTTGCTTACATTCAACTGTATCACGATGATCTAAACTGCAGACCTTGTCAATGTGCAAATGATATATCTTACTGGCAGCTTATTTTAAATTATGTCTAACTACAGTTGCCATTTTAGTGATATTAAAATATGGGTAAAAAGTGTTGTATTTATGACTTTACCCCACATTATTTATCTTCTAAAAAGAATAATATGAAGCTTTCAGTATATTTCTTAAAATTGAAGAAAAAAATTAGCAAATTCCATTTGCTTAAAAACATTAGAAATAATTAGCTTACTGAAATAACTGTTTAACTTATATATATGATAAAGGAATATAACCGCAGTGGGATCATCTTAAAAGACTTTATAAACTGAAGTTAAAAGTTTAGTTAAATTATAAAGTTTAAATGAGGTTTCAATATTTCCATTACTAATTGAGAGGCAATCAGTTTCTACCTGTTTAAAGGTATTTTGCAAAAAAACTTACTGTGCTTTGATTAAAACTTACTGTGCTTTGATTAAAACTTACTTTGATTAATCATTATGAACTGTAACCTGTAAAAAAAAAGACAAGACATCAAGTTTTATTAACATTGTTGTATAATAGAAAGTAGAAAGTTCTCAATAATAAAGGACAGGTATTAGATTCAATGCTGAACTTCAAGCAGTATATAGAGATCCTAATGATGATAAGTTGATGAAAAATGATAAATAATGATGATAAGTTGATGAAAAAAAGAAAAATTCAGAAATGTGGCTTCAAAAATAGCTTGAAAGCAAAGTAAATGATAGAAACAACTTACTAGTAACACAACACATCCAATTTACCATACGTGGAAAAAGGATTTAGTGAATTGCAGCAAGATTTAGAAGGTATATATTTTATAACAGTGCAATAAGTGATTGAAAAGCTGAATATTTCAAAAACTAAGCTTTTGCTATGATTGATAACTCTTATGCTGTACTTGATAACTCACTATTTTGACTTAAGCCCTCTGCTGAGTTAACAATCTATCAGAATCTTTTGTTTCATACAAATATGGCATTTATGTGCATATATTTACATGATATATATACAGGTTATTTAACTTATAAAAATAACAAATTATCAGAAAATGAAGAAATATTTTGCCATCAAAAGGTTGTACAATACACAGACTCTGTTGACCATGGTAGACTTAAAATTTCCACAGATCAATACCTGTCAATAGGTAATTTTTAAATTGATTTCAGACCAAGTATGATGGAGTATCATTGAACCATTAATTGAACCTACTTGAAGTGAGAAAAATACCAATTTGCTCTGTCTGTCCATTTATCCTGATTAATACAGAAAGTCTGTGATGTTGCAATTCTTTTCCATCTGTGAATTCTTTAACAATCTTGCTATCAAAGTGTAAAATTATAAGGAATTTTGATGGTTGCACAAGAGTAGAAATTTGTTCTCTTATCTTCACTCCTTATTTTGGCAAAACCTCTTCTACAGCTCTAAATGATGTTACACTAGACACTACAAAATCTTTCACAGAACCTCCAGAGTTTGCAATGACACTGGACTCAATTGCAGTGTGCTATCGAGCAGACAGTCTCTCTCCTATAGCAGTAAGACCTGTTTTCTTTAGAATATTTTTTGGAAGGAGAACTGATAAGCTAGATTCTTCTTTATCTAGATCTGCTACAAAGTCTGAGTCAGAATTATCATCACGACTACTCGCAGAGCTGTGTGAAATGTTAAGAATATTTGTAGTGTCTCCTGCAATTTTCCTGGTAGGTAAATGTTATTTTTGTGATCTTTCAACAGCATCTGAGAACCTTGATTCCTTTGTTCCAATAATTCCCCTTCATTATCCCAGGTCCAAGATGAATGTGATATCTTCCTCTTTGGCTACAGAAGTTCCTCTTCTTATCTTTCCTGATCTTCCTAATCATATCTTTAGGATTCTTACTAGTCTAAAAGTACGTCTGAAGAGCCCAAATAAAATCTTCTCTCAACTTAGTATTTGATGGACCATTCCTGTGACAATTCTTCATTAAAAATTTTAATAATCCATTATGCTCTGAATCTTTTCTCTATATATTGAAAATGAAGCATTGAGTGAATACCCATTTTAAGAAAATATTCACTTTAAACAGTTAATTTTAGTAATTACTTAACATACAATGTAAAAACTAAAATAAAATAAAACAACAAAAGTGCTTCTACTGTGTAAATATAAATGGTAAGTTGAATTAAATGTTATGAGTGTAGTATTTTTTTAAAACATAAACAAATAATTTAAAAGATTTACCTTATATTATCCAATGTTATTAGAGAAAAGCTTGCTAGATTCCATGGCACAATCAATTTTCACACCACAGTGGGTGTTCTAGTATAAAATAAATTTAGATATTTACTGAAAATATATATATATATATATATATATATATATATATATATATATATATATATATATATATATATATATATATATAATAATATTGCTAAATGTCAGATATTAAAGAAAGATGACCTTAAATAGTCACATTAAAGAGGGAGAAACATACCATAAACACCAGAGTTATGAAAATAGTTTATACCTTACAGAAGAGTGATTAAAGACAAAAATCCACATTTTCAAAAAATTTAATTTTGCTCGTTATAAAAAAATAATAATATAATTATTTACATTCTTTATTTTAAATATTTAGTATGATGTTGAAACTTCAACACTTTCGCTAACTAAATGTAAATGCAACCATTTAACAGCTTTTGGTGGATTTTTTGTGGCTCCTAATCCTATACCAACACCTTCATTAGGAATGTTAAAAAGTGGATATGTTCTTCTTGTTACAGTTGGAGTTATTATTTTACTCTGGATAATTGGATTAATATTTGCCAGGAAAATGGATAAAAAAGATATTTCCAAGGTTTATGTTTTTATTCAAATTAATTTAGAATTATTTACTGATTAATGTCATTTTAAGCGTATAAACTATTATAGTATAAACATTATAAGCATAGAAACCATTGAATTTTAAACTTTTTGTCTTCTTAATTTATCATTTAAAAATAAAATCATATATGCAATTCATGGTAAAGTTAATATCTGCTAAGGTTTTCTCTTTTTATTGTGTTTGTCTTATTCTTACTCTAGATCCCATTCTCTACCTCTATAAATCTCTTATTTGTCCTTGCGTGGAATACTGTCACCATTTTAGCTGTTTCTTCTAATGAGACTCTCTCTAATATAGACAGGGTAAAATAAATGGAATTCTTTCCTGTCTTTATGTTTTTTTAACAGTTTTAAAGCCTTATGCTTTCTTGCTCTATAGCTCTTTTCGTTGTTTTCTGTTAATTCATTTGTTTTCTGTAACATTTTAACTTAAATAGTGGTTGTTTGCAGCTTTGTTAGGAGTAATTTTTTTAAAGTTTAAAATTGATTTGAAAAGATTTTATTGCTAAGGTCAAGAAATCCGAAAAGGTCGGAAAAAATGTTATATGACACTGTTATGAGCATTTTACAAAGAATAAACATTTTCAAATCTATTTATTGGTGGGCTAGTTCTGCAAAACAAAAATAACAAGAATATGTAGCTTAACAAACCTTTTAAGTAAAAATTGCTGTTACATGTAATATTTGCTGTTACATGCAATATTTTCTGTTACATCTAGTATAACTTTTTATTTTCCAAATTGTGCCAAAAAAAAAGTTTCATATAATATTGTATTTATTTTCAAAATAGTGCCAAAAAAAAAGTTACATGTAATGTTGTATTTTGTTTTCCAAATAGAGCCAAAAAAAATTAAACGTATTTTATTTTCCATATAGTGCCAAAAAAAAATTACATGTAATATAGCTTTTTATTTTCCAAATAGAGTGCCATAAGATGTTCTAAAATTGAATACATCTTTAAGAATTAGGAATTAAAAAGTTCTTTTAGTAAAAATTTATGTTTGTAAATTTAAATATAATTTTATATTTGTATATTAAGTTTAATATTTTTTTTTTTTAAATTTGAATATAAAAGTTTATATTTGTAAATTTAAAAAAATTTATTTAAATTTAGCATTCTATTTATGTTTTAGGCAAATGAATGATATGTTTCATTGCAATGTATCATTTTTTGCGTTTTTAATGTTGTTTTTTTCAATTAACTGAACCAGTCTAGTTTATTAATAATTATTAATAGTATTTTTAATTAGCTTAATAAAAAAGTATAGCAAAAACATTTGCTCAAAAATATAATCTTTTTTGTACTAAAAAGTGGAAAATGAACTTTTTAATATAAATTTAGTATTTCAGTTCATAAACTAACATTGACAGGTCTGCACAAGGTTTATATAGAAACATACCTGTCAATCTTCAGTTTATGAACTGAAATATTAAATTTAAATTAAAAAGTTTATTTTCCACTTTTTAGTACAAAAAAGATTATATTTTTGAGCAAATGTTTTTGCTTTATTTTAATTTCTACTTTTTAGTCTTTTAATATTAAAAAATTTTTTTTTTAAAAAAAAAAAGTTTTTTTTAAAAGATTTTAATAAAAAAAAATACAGCAATCTTGGCCAATTTTAATAATGAAAAAATGTATTTATAAAAACAAAAAAATTAAAAAAAATAAATAATAATAACAAACCCACAAGCAACATTAGCTGATTTTAAAAATTAAACAATTTGTTTATAAAAGATAAAAAAATTGTCTTAATAAAAGAAGATTACAAACCTACAAGCAATATTAGCCGATTTAAAAATAAAAAGATTTATTAAGAATGAAGATTACTTTTAAAAAACAAACCCACAAGCAATTTAGAAGCTTATTTCTATATAAAAGGTTAGTTTTCTTGCATCCCTTCTTGACAAAGTTACTTGAGGAAGAGTTCATATTGAGTAAAAGAATTGCACAAATTTGGAGCAACGAAAATAAAATCAATATAAAAATGAACAACAATCATTTTTTAAACTGAGATGCCTAGATTATTTTTCGAATTTTTAATTTTATTTTGCTTTTTCATTTATTTTTGTTTTTTGATTCTTTTTTTTGTCTTCGTTTTTTTTGATGTAGCCTCTAGAGACTATGTCTATATTTTAGCTAGTAGTGAAACAGTAGACCAAATTGTAAATATAACTACTGTTTTCATTATTAAAACTCTGCACGGCAAATGTCTGAGGAACTTCAATATAATATCGAGTAAAAGAAGAGATTATAAAAGCAATTTTAGACATCTTATAACATTATATATAACCACAAATTAACCATAACCTTATAACAATACTAATTTTTTGACTAAATGCTAAATACATATTAAATTCTTTAATTTTTTAATAAATTGTTTAAATTTATTTAATTAATCCATTAATTTCAACAAAACTTGCCTTCATCTCAATAAAACTTTAATCAAATTCTCAAGGTTAAATAAAATACTTTAAACCTTTAGGTTATCCTGCTACTGGTAACATATCACTCTCCTTCATCTCAAGATTGCACACTTTTCAATGTTATTTCTTATCAAATTGACCAAACCCTCTCTCTTTATCCTTCAGCCAATATTGTTGTTTTTAGTGACTTTAATGCTCATCACACTGAATGACTTGGCTCTAGTGTCAGTGACTCTGCAGGTGTTAAGCCCCACAACTTTTGCTTTTCTCAATCTCTAACTCAAATAGTCAACTTTCCAACTTGCTCTGCAGACAATCCAAATCATTTACGTTCTTTACTCGACTTATGTCTTGTGTCTGATTCTAGTCAGTGCTCAGTTTCTCCATATTCACCCTAAGGTGAATATGGAGAAACTGAGCACTGACTGAAATCAGACACACAACATAAGTTCTTCTTCATTATCAGAATTCCCCTAATAAATGTACCTCTTTCAACTACCTAAACCTGACTGAGACTCTATATGTGATTTTTTTTGTGATGGCTCTTATTTAGAAATCTTTTGTCTTCCTGGTGAAAAATGTGCTTCTTACATTACTTCTTGGATTCGAGCTGGCATGCAGGCTTGGTCGGGAAAGGCGTGCGATCGCACTCTGATCTTGACCATGCATACAATATTTAGTTGCGAAAACTTGCCCATGGCTTCATAGATGTTTTGAGAACATTCAAGTATGTTTCCATGTCTGTCCGCATAACAATAAGTTTTAAAAATACACGCAAAAAATTATCTTCATAACTTTAATCTTCACTAATTAAATGATTTTATATTAACGAATGCTTTAAAAAGATTCGCTAATATAAATTTGTTTTATTTTAATACGTTGACTTATTGTTGGAGCCACACACACACAGATATTTAAAAGATTTAATAAAATTGCAGCGTATAAACTTTTTAATAACATTTTTTGATCTATATTATTAAAAAGTTTTATATATACAGCATATAATATATACATATATTAGCTTATACGCTGCTTTTTTATTAAATTCAACTTATTTATGCAATCGTATAACAAGAATATGACAATCAAAGATATCATATATATAGTAGACAATATTGCTTCGTCCTTCAGGACTCTTTAGTAATGTACATAAATTTAAAATTATGTGGGATAAAAATTATATAATAAATTGTTTATCCGTCCGATTCAGATATAGAATTTATATCTTCACTGGTGCAGCTTTCTTCGCTACTATAATTAGTGGCAATGCTAGCATTAGCTGAATCAAGGCAAAAAACTCTTTGCTTATCTAAGAAAATATCCACAGCGTGACTTAAAATATCATTGCGTTCTTGTTGAGTAAAATTTGTGTCATTCCCTGCTATGATTATTGAGTTTTCCATTGTTGAGTTGTTCATCTTTAAACGTCTATCAGTCAGAATCACAGTCAAAATACTGAAAAGGCGTTTGACAGCTGAATTAGAACCAGCAATACACATCAGAAGTTCAACTAAAAGACTCAAGTTTGGAAACTTAATTTTGTGATAAAGAAAAATATTCTGCCATATTTGCAATGGTGTGAGTGCAATGGTGTACTGCGCATTTATTACTAGTTTTGCAGCTCTCCATTCCGAAAGAACCATTTTAAAATCCATCTCTAATTTTTCTAGAGGGTAAAAAAATTCGTTTAGTAATAAAGATATGCTGGCATCACCATACATGCTCTCGGCTGTCCATACTTGCGGATCTAACCAATCCATTGATTCGAATATGGGATTTAACAGCGAACTAAATCTATCATTTATCAATGGCAGAATGATTTCAATTGCTAATTTTCTTACTTTAATGGCAGAATGAATACATTCAAAGTTAAGATTAGCCATATTGTTGAGTTCATTCTCAACAAATTCTGGGTTCGATTTTTTCAATTTGTTACCTTCTTTGAAATACGAAGAAACAAGATTGGTTGAACCATCTTTTTCATTGATTATAAACTTAAGTAAATATGAATCAATAATATTATCAATATCTTCATTGCTTAATTCCGCTAAGCTACCCTTTGTTATATCCACTGCTGGTTTTAACTCATTCACCATTAACATTTGTTTTTCAAAAACCAATGATAATGGTGATAACTTTTCTAAGATGTCCAAATAACTACAAACCATACATAATAGTCTGTAGTCATGCAACCGTTTGGACAATCCAGAAAGTTTAGCACACATATCTGCTTTAGTGTCGCGATCAGCAAGAGCATTATCGAAACCCACAATAAGCGAAGGCCAATTATGTAAAAGCTTTGTAAAGCCGCGTCTCCTGTGACTTATAAAGCGCGTTCCAAATATTTTAGGCAAGGTGTAATATGTAATGTTCAAAGCCTCAGAAGCTTTTTTAACTGCGCATTTTAGTTTTCCAGAGTTGCGAAATAAATGAAATATGGAAATGTAAAAACGTTCACACTCTTTATACTGGGAAATATCTTTCACAGCATCTTCTATTGCTAATTCTAAACAATGGTTTACGCAGTGAATTTTTATCAGCCACATTCCATCTTTTTTTAATTGTGTTAACACGTCATTATAAATTCCAAAATTAACGCAAGCTCCGTCAGCCGTAGCGCTTACAAGTTTGTATTTGTAAGCTGGCGCAGTTAAAGGTACTTTAACTGCGTCACCCAAACTGTTCATATCAAGCAAAGAAACTACAAAACAGGCAGGAGTCCCCTCGCGTTCAACGCGCACAAGAATCAACTCTTTTTCATCCTTTGTTTTTCTAGCCTGAGAACCATCGGAAAGAATGGAGAAAAAGTTTGTTTCATTGACAATTTTAGCAACTTTTTCTTTGATGGCACTGGCAATGCATGAGATATATTCACTTGCTAAAAATGAAATTAAAAAACAATTAAAAAAAAAATAATAATAATAATATAAATAATATTTTTCAAATTAAAAAATCAAATGGATAAATCAAAAGGATAAGACCATTCGGATGTAAAATCTTGAAAAAAAAAAAATTAAACTTTCATTATAATAGTAACGTAAGTTTAATTTGATTTTTTCATTTGAATTGTTTTATCAAATTATGAAAAAGAAAATGAACCTAAAAATCAATAACCTGCTTTATTGTTGTCTTTTCCTTCTAAAAGGAGTACACCATTAAGTCTTTGGCATTTGATCAGTGTCTTGAAATGGCCATGTGGCATGCTCGGTTTTAAAGCCATTTCATAGGCTATTCTAATCATCTTTAATAACGCTTCGCGGTTGTCTTGTGTAATAGGTAACAAGTTTTCCATATCAAGGTTAGCAACAAAACTACTTCCAGGATCTTCTGAGTTACCATTATCAATCAGCACCGCTAATCTATGGCTTTGCCCTCTAAGATGGCGATCAACCTTTATTATTATCAAAGAAAAAATCACGGTTCAAATTAAGCAATTCTCTAAAAAATTTATTCACTTAGTAATATAGTAAATTATAAGATAACTACAGTTATAAGTTATATAATGGTAGAAAAATTATGTTTAAATTAATTCCTGTCACAAATTAAGAACAAGCAAATTATTTTAATTTTACCTGATACCTTGTCACCACACAAGTTCCCTCCGTAAACGCTGTCAAAGAATTATTCGATACTCCTTTAACTAAAGCATCCGTTAAAATTTCAGTTTTGTTCCTAGCACAAATCTGACACCATATTTTGACAACTAAGCCATTTTCTTCCGTGTATCCAATAACTGATTCTTTCCCCCACGAAAGAAAAGTTTTTAAGTTCTTAGATATTGGTTTACTATCTTTAATTTTTTTTGCTTCAGATGTCATTCTTACAAATTTGTTATACTTAAACTTAAATTTACTTATTTCTGTTTTAAATACTTATTAAAATAAAAAAATAAAAAAAAGCCCACTCACTATTCATAATCAGTGGTAAAGCAGTTCCGCTTCCTCCTTGTAGTTTATTTTTACCTTTTGAGTTTAATCATAAAAAAATGCTTTCATATAGTTTGACGTATTTAAAATTTGATTTTGGTTAGTAAAATAAAAAATAAAAATATAATTCATTTGGAATGTAATTTGTTTGGATACTGATCATTATAGACCGCTAATTCAGGGGTCTAGCACATTGCAAAATTGTTTTTAACATTTTTAAAGATACTGCTAAAAACAACGTTCTAACATTGTCATAGTAACTGAATGATTTAATTGTTTCTTTAGTTTGTCGTACTACATAGAATTGTATGTAATTTGTAAAAACAAAACTCAGGCCAACTAAGCACAAAATGATTAAAAAAAGATTGACTTTTTTATTTATAAAATAAATCAGCAAACGTTTGTTTATTAGAATCTTGTTGAAATAAATCAGAAGTACTCAAATAAAAGAAATTATACTAAACTCTTTGATAAATTGAATAACAATTGTTTCTTTATTAAACAATTATTAATAGTAAGTTTTTACTTTATATAAAAGAGTGTCGCTTAATTATAAAAGACGAAGTTTATTAATTATTCTAAACTTATTTTATAACAATTTAATCAGGCAGCTTTTAATTTTTGTAATCGTCTCTCATCGGTCTAGGTGAACTTTTTTGCTCCTGATTATTTTTTGAAATGTTCTCAAAACATCTATGAAGCCGTGGGCAAGTTATCGCAACTAAATATTGTATGCGTGGTCAAGATCAGAGTGCAATTGCACGCCTTTCCTGACCAAGCCTGGGCATGGAATCTTTTATTCCCTCTCAACAATTCCAAGTCAAGCCTCACTCTTCTCCATGGTTTTCCTGACATTTTGCTGCCGCAATTTCCATTCGAAACTATTACTTCCATATCTATCAACAAAGCAATTCTCAAAATCAAGAAAACAGACGTCTGTTTACTATTGCTAGAAACTATTGTAAAAAAGCTTTGTCTAATGCCAAAGCCTGCTATTTCTAGGTCATGAAATCTCATATTTCATCTCAAAAAATAGGCTCTTGTGACTTTAAATCCTGTCTCTTTGGGGATTCCTCAAGGTTCTATTTTTGGCCCTATACTCTTTTTATTTTACAATAATGATCTTCCAGATATTCTCACATCTAAGGTGGCATTATTCACTGATGATACTACCATTTATTCTTGTCTTGATAAGAAGTCAACACTCTCTGATTGCTTGGAGGAGGCATTGGAGTTCAAGAGGATTGCACTTCTGCTACAGCATAGGGCTCACAGTGACTGGTGAACTTTAACTCAAATAAAACTCAACTTTTTTTAGTTGATCGTTATCCCAATAATCTAATTCTTCCTATACTTATGAACAATAATGTACTCGATGAGTCATTTACCCTTCATCTTCTAGAATTAATTCTTACTTCCAATCTTTCTCGGAAACCATATATGAAATCAATTGCAAAATTAGCATCTGTTAAGATTACATCTCTTTATTGTGCTCGCCACTTCCTTACTCCGAATTCTATTCTTTACCTCTATTAATCTCAAATCCATCCTTGTATGGAACACTGTTGCCATATCTAGGGTGGATCTTACGACCCTTGAAAATATAATGAGCTCCTAATAGTATCAAAAAAAAAAATCGTTTTGGGTCTGAAATGAAGCAAAATCACATGAAAATTTTAAAAATGATAATTATATTATAAAATAATAGCTTTTTTGGATTTCTTCAAAGCATTTGATACAGTTGCACACAAAAGATTGTTAATAAAAATAAAAAGCATATTGTGAAAATAAAGTTTTAGTAAACTGGTTTAAAGCATATCTGACTAATAGAATTCAAAGAGTTGTCCTTGGTACTTATAAATCAGATTGGAAGGAGGTAACAAGTGGAGTGCCACAGAGCTCAGTAATAGGTCCGCTATTATTTGTTATCTATATTGATGATATATCACAAGAAATAAAAAATTGCTGTAAGTTGTATGCCGACGGTACAAAAATTTTTTCGGTGATTACAAATATCAACAATAACTATGCAATGCAAGGGGATTTATTGAACCTTAGTAAATGGAGTAAAAAATGGTTATTACACTTTAACAATGAAAAATGCAAAATTATGCATATAAGGAAAAAAAAACCTCGTTATAATTATTATATGAGCCAACCAACAAGCAATAAAAATCATTATGTTATGATAAAACATCTTTGGAGCAAGATTTAGGGGTCCTAAAATCTAATGATATAAAATGGAAAAATCATATAGATATGATTGCAGGAAAAGCAAACAGAATACTTGGTCAAAAAAAAATTGTTTTATATACTTAGATAAAGACCTAATGAAACTGCTGTATTGTTCATTAGTTCGACCCCGATTGGAATTTGCTTTACTAATTTAGGATCCTTATTATAAAAAAGACATCAATAAAATAGAACAAGTACAACGAAGAGCAACAAGAATAAGATGTTTAAAAGGTATGAAATATGAGGAGTGATTAAAAGAATTTGGATTGATGTCATTAGAAAAACAAAGAGAACAGAGCAATATAATGGAGTATTATAAAATTAAAAATGATATTTATTAAGTAAATTGGAGATACCCTCTAATAAACAACTTATATCCAAAATTGAGAGGTCATAATCAACGGTTGCACAAACAAAATGTTCGTATTTTGGAAGCAAGAACGCATTACTTTATTAATAGGATTGTTAATAAATGGAACAGTCTAACCTATGGCGTTGTTAACTCTGTTAATTTAACTACTTTTAAAAATAAACTCAAGGAACATGAGAAGGTCAATTCTAAATAAAAATTGGATTGTTATTATATTGTTATATCACAAATTTCCTTAGTATTTTTCATTTTACTGTAAAAGTCACGCAACTGCAGTTGAGTGACACATATTTTCATATGTACAGTTAACATTATTATAATATTTTAAAAAATTTATTGAACTTAAAAAATATGTTGTCAAAAAAGGTAATAAACTTCATTTTTTATACTGTTAAATCTAACATATTAATTTTTATATGAAATAGCTATAATTTTTGAATATTTCAATTAATTTTGCTTTATTTGAGGCCCAACATGATACATTTTGAAGAATATTTTTGTTGATAATATTAGGAACTCATTATATGTTCAAGTGTCTTGAAATAAAAAATGTTTTTTATTCAAATATTTTTTAAATCTTTTGTTTTTTTATCATATAAAACACATTAAGGGGTGGCAGCATATATTTTTCAAAAATGCTGTTTTTTGGGACACCAAAATATATTTTTATATATTTTTTCATAATTATGCATCAATGTCTTTTTAGATAACATGTCTGATGTAACACTGAAACGGATTGCTGCAGAGTGTTTCAGTGCATACATCAACTATCTTATAGCCTGCTGCTGCAAAGGAGTGATGCTACATAAACTGAGGACCTCAATTATTTACTAATTTAATATATACATATATATATGTATTAAATTAGTAATTGTTATTACTAATTATATATATATATATATATATATATATATATATATATATATATATATATATATATATATATATATATATATATATATATATATATGTATATATATATATATATATATATATGTATATATATATATATATATATATATATGTATATATATATATATGTATATATATATATATATATATATATATATATATATATGTATATATATATATATGTATATATATATATATATGTATATATATATATATATGTATATATATATATATATATGTATATATATATATATATATGTATATATATATATATATATATATATATATATATATATATATATATATATATATTATATATGTTAACTTTTGTTAGCAGTTTTGAATTTTATATTAGGAATAATATTGTAACTTTTGTAGTTAATATTTAATAGATTGGTGTTTGTCCACTTCTTGATAATCAGGATGGTGATACTTATCTATATCAAATAATTGTAAATACTGGTAGTCGAAGAGATGCTGGAACCAAATCAAATATTTTTTTTACTATTGCTGGTAAGACATTATATATATAAACCTATATATATATATATATATATATATATATATATATATATATATATATATATATATATATATATATATATATATATATATATGAATGAATATATATATAAAATAATGTTAGTGTATTCTACAAATAGAGTGGTCAATGTTCTTAAAGAACAGAGCAATTATATATATATATATATATATATATATATATATATATATATATATATATATATATATATATATATATATATATATATATATATATATATATATATATATATATATATATATATATCCTTCTGTATTTACAATTGTTCTGTTCTTTAAGAACATTGACCATGTAATATAATGTTTAGCAATCAGTTAACAAATAGTAGTAAAAAAATTATGTCAGGTAACTTTCATATTAAAAATTTTTTTTTTACAATTTTATAAAAATGTTGTATGTTAAACTTTTTATAAAATTTAAAAGATTTATATAACAAAAAAATCTGTTAATAACAAACATGCAGAATCACTTTGGGCAGGAAACAAGAAGGTAAAGAAGTTGCACTTCACCCTTTGTTTGATTTTAAGTTAGTACAACCTTAGTTAGTAAAACCTAAAACAAGAAGCACAATGTGTGTGTTGCCTAATCTGCCGGATTGGTTCTTCAAAGCTGCAAGAAAAACATCCTATTGAAGAGGAAACCACCATTGAGAAAGATCCAAGTGTGTGTTGCAGTACCTGCCTCAGCACCTTTATATAAAGGTTTGCCCCATTAATGCTCTTTAATAAAGTTCTGGAATATCTTCAATTTTGTACCCTCTCTGAGGGTACAAGATTAAAGGTTTTCATTTTTTACTTTCCAGCTATCAAATTCTGGCCATATTCATATCATATATCCATAAGTAGACATCCTTAAGTAAATACAACTCATATGAAAAGATGCAATTCAGGAGGTGACTCAAAATGGTGTATTAAAGTATCTGGACTCTTCTTTAGGTAGAGAATCCTTATATGTATCACTTTTGTATAGTGTTGCATGTAGATTTTTGAGAGTTTCTACAATGTATTTACATACCAATAATCAAGGCTCTAAAATAATCAAGACAATAATCAAGAGCTCTTAGATTTCCGCATTATCCTTTTTTCAAACCACAGGCATGCTCTTTTTTTTTGCATGGCACTTAAAATCAAATTGCATTGCACTTTAAATCAAATGCTGCATAAATCTTGTAATTTGAGTTTTTTAAATATTTTTCTTAAGTTATGATTTTTTTTTTTTTAATCCATTTATTCAACTAAAAATTGAAAAATTACAAGTTTTTTTAATAGTTTTACAAAATTAGGTTAGATGTCACTCATATAGTTGAAAACTAGTCATTGGAGTGACACCTAAGTAAAATAAACAAACAAACAAAACAAAAAATAAAACCATGTGTAAATTAAATTAACTTAAAAATAATAATGATAACTATAAAGCTATAATGAATTAAATAATAAGACAAAAAATATGAAAACACTTAATTAATAACAACAGCAAAAAACAAAAATAAAAACAATTAGCAAAACAGTACAAATAAAAACAAACTTAAGGCAAAACACAAAAACTAAAAAATGAAAAAGCAAACACAAAAGCTTCTACAAAGTTAAATTAAAAACAATCTTCAGTTATTTTTAGCAAAAAAAAGGTGTAGAAAAATTAGTAAAATAGAAAAACAGCAAACAACAATAAAAATAATTAGCAACAACAGCACAAATAATTACAAACTTACGCAAACAAAAAGGCAAAACAGAAAAACTACAAAATGAAAGCAAAAACTACAAAACGAATGCAAACACAAAAGCTTCTACAAAATAAAATAAAAAATTTTATTGTTATTTCCAGCAAAAAAAACGGTGTAGAAAAGTTGACTTATGGTACAAATCGATGTTCGAATTTTCTTTAGTTAGTTTTTTCAAGTGTTAATTTTGAGTATTTACTTTTTAAGTGTTTCTTTTTTTATAATATGACTTGTTTTTTTTTTAATCTTCATTTACTTTTGATAATTTGAATTCTTTATTTTAACAATTGATATTTAACTCAGTTTTTTATTTTCTTTTTTTATTTCCTTTTTTTTTCAACAGTAAAAAAAACATGACCTTGACCTTGTAACTTATGGCCTTGGTCTTGTAATGTGTGGCCTTGGCCTTACTATATTTGGCCTTGTTAACAATTCTGTGTAAATTATACAAAATCTATTTTACATATTACTCATTTAAGATTAGTTTTGGCTTCACTAATTTGGAGCATTCTTATTCAGTATTTTCCATTCAATCTTCAAGCTTTAAGCATTGTGTAAAAATAACTATTTCCTTGTATACTAATTTAATATATCCATATTACCTCATTCTAGCCTATATAACTATAATGTGTGTGTGCGCACGTGTGTGTATATATATATATATATATATATATATATATATATATATATATATATATATATATATATGTATATATATATATATATATATATATATATATATATAAATTTATATACCCATTATTTTATGTATTTAATTAATATATTTTAATATATCCCATTCTAACCCAAGTATAATTATAAATTAGAATAAAAAATAAATTTTAACGATGAGTAGTCTTACTTTTATATTGTTTTCACACAATATTTTTGTTAAAAAATAACAGGTGATCTAAATGACAGTGGAATTAGGCGTTTAAAAGATTCAGAAAGAGATTGCTTTCAACGATCAAGCTGTGATGTATTTATAATGACTACGCCAAATTCTCTTGGTGATCTTGATTATATTCGGCTGTGGCACGATAATAGTGGTGGAGGTTGGTATCTTAGGTAAGAGCACTGTATTGTTTTTTTCTTACTTAAGAATTCTTAAGCATATGTTGGTATAAAGTTTACAAAAATGAGTTTTTAGTTATAAACATGTTTAAAATTTTGCAATAACTTATTTAAATTTGTCGTCTGTCTATCTGCTTTCTTTTCAATTAATCTATTAACTTTATTATTATTATTATTATAAATATTAATACTCTATAAAAAATTTTAATAAAAAATAGTACTGCTGTCAATATATTTTGTGTTTATAAATATATAAAACATATTTATAAAAAATATGTTTTTCAAATAAATTTTTTGTGTTTTTTGTTAATTTTTTTGTATTATTTTTATTATTATTATTTTGATTATTTTTAAAAATGCTACAGAATTTGTTGTTTTACTAGTACCATTCTGTGGTTTTGGATTTTACCTATGAAAATCACTGTTATAATGTTACTCATATTGCCACTATATGCTCTGCTTCATTTACTTTCATTACTGTCGTCATCTTTACAATTATCTAATGTAGTAACTAAGAATAACTTTTATCAATGCTGTAACCAGTCATAGTACTTGCAACAAAACAGCCAACTTTATTAAAACAGCCAACTGATTAGTTATTTAAATTACAAATACCTCCTGACGTTGACGTTTAAATTACAAATACCCCCTGTTGACATTTAAAAATTATTTTACCCCTGTTGATGTTTAAAAATTATTTTACATTACTGAAAATAGAATGTTTCTTATGTTATATGATGTATAGATTTTGATGTTTTTTTTTTCAATTTTGCTTTGCTGTTCAAATAAAGTTTATTAGTTGTTTAAATTCTATATTTTTTGAATATTTCTAATTGTTCTTCTCATATATTATTTTATCTTAATTTTGTTTTTTACATTAGAAACATTGTTATTATTGACCTTCAGACTGAAGAGAAATTTCTTTTTATTGGTCATTGTTGGATTGCAGTTGATCGAGGCTCATGTATGTTAGAATGTCTTTTACCAGTAGCATCAGATTTAGAAACTTCCAATTTCAACTACATTTTTATAACCAAAGCAAGTAATGATCTTTCGGATAATCATTTATGGTTTTCAATATTTGCTCGCCCACCCAAAAGTAACTTTACTAGATGCCAAAGATTGTCTGTTGCTATTTCTTTGTTAATGACTTCTATGGTGGCAAGCACTATGTTTTATGGACAAATTCCGCCAGCAAATCCAGCAACTGAAAATAAAGTTGGTAGTTTTTCATTCACTTGGGCACAGGTTTGTAAAAAAAGTTTAAACCTGATTGATTTATATTTTAAATATTCTTGTTTTGATTAGTTTTTTTATAATTTTTAAATATAAATTTTATTAGCTAATAATAAACAAACAAAAAAAACAGTTGGGCATAGGCAGCGACCATATATTAAAACAGTTTGAAAATATGAAGTTTAAAATCCATAAAACTTTCTTCATTGTTAGTGTTTCTAAAGAAACTTCCAATTTTAATCTACATTTACAATAGACCAAGTCTATTGTAAATGTAGATTAAAAACAGCTATTGATAAGGTGGAAAACTTTTTTTGATGGCCAAAAAAATTGCAACAATTAATTTTTCTAAGTTTCATCTTTTGTAAAAGAAGAACTATTGCGTTGAATAAATGCTTTTACTTTTAAAATTTTGTAAAAATAAAAAGATGCAAACACATGTTAGCATCTTGAAAAAACATGAAATAAAAATAACTTTAACTTTTTTAAAAGATGATTCATGTAAATTTAACACAATTTAATGGTAAAAGTTGAATAATGTAATGCAATATAATCACTTGTTGATATATTTTTATTAAAATTCACTATAAACGACTAAATAAACTTTGAATTTGTATTAAATTTGTATTAATCATTTTTATTAAATGAGCTAAAAATTAAAATTATGCTACATTGTACATTGTTTATAGTTTCATATATGCTGCATGCTACTTTATACATAGTTTTATAGTTTTCAAATTCATGC
>NC_088927.1:64235000-64280000 GCF_038396675.1 Hydra vulgaris | reverse complement strand
TACTTCTCATAATCCTATAAATATGTATAGTGATATGTAGCAATGTTTTAGTCGTAGACTACTGACTTTGTAAGCAATAAGTATTGGTTTTAATCCTCATCATTTTTCTGATAGTACTATAATCAACTCGTTTATTTGTGCAGCCTCTTGTTTTTTGCGTTTTGTGTTTTGGAGCCAAATTTGTGTTTTAGGAGCCAAATTTGTGTTTTGGGGCCAAAGGATTAAGGAAGGTTGCAACAACAATAAAAAAGATATAGTTTGAAAAAATCTTTTATTTTAATCTAGTAAAAGACATTCATCATCTCATAATCTTATGAAAACCACAATTTAAAATCCCATAAAAACAATCTCATGAAATGCAATTTGAGTGCTAAAAAAAAGTTTCTACTTGATCTCACCTGAAAAAGAAAAATTCAAAAGTAACATTTGGTATTTGTTTTATGTTGTTTTTTTTTGTTTAACTTTCTTATTTATAAATTGACATTTGTAAAAAAGGAATACACAAAAGATATTATCATCATCATTATTATTATTTTTTCTTGGACAGGTTGGATTTGATCCAACATAAAAATGTAATTACATTTTTATCTATACTCTGATGAGTGTTTACAAATTATATTTGATTCAGCCATTCAAAGTATGATATGCAGAATTAGTTTTTTTTTTTTTTTGCAAATGTTTAAAGAAATGTTTAATGCACAACTGCACCTCTGATAAGTTATTAACAACTAAGTATAAATAATAAACAAACTGTTAGTAATGGTCCCTTGCACCTTTAAAACAGTTTATCCATCAATATATTTTTTTAATTAAAATATATTGATGGATGATCTCTTTTCAACTTTATATGGTTCCTCAATCGGTCTTATATGATATCTAAAAAGATATTGGAGTGATTTGTACGATAACTGTCAAATCTTTAAGGAAAAGTGAGACTACTATCTATTTAAATAGTTACATAATGGTATTGTCATATATATATATATATATATATATATATATATATATATATATATATATATATATATATATATATATATATATATATATATATATATATTTACATATTTACATTATCAGTTTTACGTTAATTGATGATCCGCTCTTATATTTGTTTGATACAAGAAAAGTACTTTAAAAAAAGTACTTTCCCCTTATTGTGTAATTTATTGATCAAAACTTATTAAAGAATATAAAATATATTTAAATTTAATATGCTTATGAAATTAATTTGGTTTGTAATAAAAACAGCATTAAAAACATGTAAAATGTTTAACTGAACTAGTTTTATAGTCTTTTTTAACTACAATTAGAGATAATGAAACATAATACAAATCTTGTTAAAATCATTACCCATGATTCTCTATTTTGATGAAAAGATAATAAAGGAGTTCATAAATGGAAAAAACTATTAACTTGACAGTTGCTTTCATCAGGATTGGTGGACAGACTGAGTTTCTTGGGATTTGTCATCTTAACTTTTGTAGTAAGCGCAGTAAGGGATTTGTCATCTTAACTTTTGTAGTAAGCACAGAAAAATTCAATTTTTTGTCTGATATATTGAAAGTGAATTTTTGATACAACTTCTGTAAAGGGTGATAACAAAAAAGTTACGTGCATTAGATTACCCACATTACTTGACAAACCTCTTCTTCTTCTAGCATGCAGGCGTTACATCTATGAAAGACATATTGTTCACTGCTGGAACATTTATCAGAGCAGTAAAGCAAATGATCTGCGTAATCCTTTGTTTAAGAAACTCAAAAAACAAAAAACTCATTAATTAAAATTCTATTGTATTAATAGTAAAAACTGAAGATATTTTTGATAGTTGGCTGTAGGAACAGTTAAAGAAAACCTTATTGTTTTCTCAAAACATTATCAAGGCAAAAATAAAAAAAAAATAAAAAAATAAAGAAGTTATTACAATTCTGAGCATATTGAAAACTCTGTAAAATAAAGTTAATTAATGATCTGTTTTTATTTAAATGACTTATCTCCTTTTAGGCAGCATCTCCTTTAAGGCAACTTATCTCCTTTTAGGCTTATCTCCTTAGACTTATCTCCTTAGACTTATCTCCTTTTAGGCAACTTGTTTCTCCGCGCAGCGGCCTTGTTTGTCAAGTTTCGTGTTTCGGAGCTATAGAGTTGAGAGAGGGTTATAACCACTAATAAGTAGCCTCCTCATCTGTAGTGGCCTTCGGCCTTGAGGAGGTGAATAACGAAAAAAAAAAAAAAAAAAAATCTCCATCCTGATTAATTTTAAGAAAACTAAAATAAAAAATACTGTTTTTTTTTTACAGCTATGTTTTACACTGTTTCAATTATAGGGGCTGTAATTCCTGTAATTGTTTCATATCAGGTTTTATGTTTAACTTTTTATTACTTTTTTGTTTGCATGAGTACCACCCCCTCCTTTCCTTCTAAAAATCTTTTGGTAAGGACAGAAAGCAGAGAAGTTCCAAAAATAACTTTGGTTATAAATGTCACAAAATCATAATTTGTTCCTGGTGTGTAAGAGCTGCAAAGGTTTTACATAAAGATTTAAAACTAATATTTTTTAGTAATAGTAATCAGCATTATTCAAACTTCTGTCTTCTTAGTCTTATTACTTAAAAATTGTATTTAGTCTTATTAGTTAAAAACTGAAGCCTTTTCATCTAGCATTACTCAGCCATTTGAGCTTGTTAACAAAAAGGTTGAATATGTTTTTTTTTAAGTAAGTTTTTCAAGTGTGGACTCAATTATTAAAAAATTTTTTAATTTTTTGTTGAAGTACTTTTTATTTAGAAAAGTTTTTTAATATAGATTCAATCATCAAAAGACTTTTGGCCATGGGTAGAAAAATTTTTTCTACCACAAGTTTACCCTAAACCTTGGTACAATTTGAGTGCTTTTTACGCAAATTCAGATAAGAAAAACTTTCCTGGAAAATTGTTTTTAAATGATCTAACTTCAAAGATTGTAAATGGAATCAGAATTCGACAAGTTCGAGTGCAGCCACGTAAGTATTGTATTATTATAAAATGCTTTTGCTATCATTGTTGTCATCATTTTGATTGTCATCATTATTGTTATCATCATCATTGTTGATAATGATGTTGTTATGGTTATCACCATCATAATTATCATCATCATTGTTGTTGTCATTGTAGTCATCGTCATCATCATCATTGGTTTGATGAAATATGTATTTATATAATTATTTATTTAAATTATTTGGAAAAGTATATTCTTTTCAATATTGGTAATTATTAATGGTTAAAATGTATGCAAAAATAGCACATTATGTTCAACACTTCTGAATTTTATTTTACAATTTAGAATTCAACTTAATTTCCTGTTTAAATATGTAAATTCCATCATGAAATTAAAATAACTTTTCAACAGGATGCACACTAAAATAAAATGTTTAATGGATATTGTAATTTAAGTAGATACTTTGTAACTATAAACCATTTATGTTCTGACTGCATATATTAAAACACTTAATTAAAACTAAAAATAATTGGAATATGTAAAAATTTAAATTAGTTACTAAATTTATGTAAAGCTTCTTAGTTACTGAGAGAAACTTAGAGTTTATTGTTAAGTGTGCATTACAAAAGCGTAACAAAGAAAAATTGCATTTATGTGAAGAAATTAATATTTTACAAGATTACTTAAAAGTGAATCTCTCATCGTTTGGTTTATTTTAACTAAAGGGTTAAAATATAACACACAAAGAGAAAAATACACGAAAACGAATAACAACTGGTCATCTTTTTAATGCTTCAGATATCGTAACTAATCGTTACTCTTCCTTGATGATTAATTAGACATCCTTAAAAATGGTTTACAGTTTTCAGTTCCACCAAAATATCTTAGGTGTACTGATATCTTTTTTTCGTTTGAACAAATTAACTGCCTTCTCCAAACAAAATTGAAAAATAATATAGATTTAGGAAAACTTAAAGCAGAGCTTTCCCATCTTGCAAACTCTTATATTTATAATTTTTTTCCTTCTCAGAAAACTTTGAAAAAACATGGAATACTGAGAATACTTTCTAGTAATCCCAATATTATTATTTTAAAACCTGATAAAGGTAACGGCGGCATCATATTAGATAAAGAAATGTACATAAATGGTATTTATAAAATTAATAGTGATAAAACAAAATTTAAACAACTTAAGAAAGATGTTACAATAAATAAAGAGAAATACAACTTCAAAATTTTTTCAGGAAACTAAAAGAAAAAGGTCTTTTCAATGATTCTACATGTAACAAAATTTATCCATTGGGATCCCATTCTGCTTGTATCTATGGAATTCCAAAGATGCATAAGTTAAATTCTTTTGAGACTACCATAAACTTTAAACCCATTGTATCATCTATTGAAACCTATAACTACCAACTAGCCAAAGTTTTTAGAGATTCATTATCTCCATTAATAAACACTGAATTTTGTACAAAAGGTTCATTCATTCAAGTCAAGTTGATCTCCACAAATATTTTTTAGTATTATACGATGTAACCAGCTTACACACCAATGTTCCGCTTCAAGAAACCATTGAAGTTGCAGTCAATTTAATTTTGCTCCATAATAGAAACATTAAAATTACTAAAACTGATTTAAAAAAACTATTCCACTATTCCAATTTGCCACTTCGCAAAAACATTTTCTTTTTAAAGAACAAACTTATGATCAAATCAATGGTGTAACAATGGGTTCTCCACTGGCACCAGTTCTTGCCAACTTGTTTATGAGTCATTTTGAAAATAAATGAATTAAAAATTTCAATGGTGTAAAACCAGTTTTCTACAAAAGGTACGTTGATGACATTTGTGCTGCTTTCCTGTTAGAAAATGATACACATCTTTTTCTTAGATATATAAATAGTAGACACAATTCTATTTCTTTTACTATGAAACAAGAAATAAACTCAAAAATATCATTTTTAGACATAACTCTACACAAAATCAATTCTTCAGGTACCACTACCGTTTTTTATAAAAAAACCTATTCTGATCTTCACACTAATTTTTATAGTTTCGCTCCAATTCCACTCCATTTTACAACATGTACTCATCTTGGCTCATTTCAAAAGTATATAACTCCTATTTAAACAAAATTAATTCAAATACTCTAAAAATCAAAGAATCTTTGTCTTATTCAAATAATCTGATTCAACTAAAAAAAGACTGAATTTAATTGCTAAAAGATATTGCAGTTCAGCAAATATTAAATTAGTATTTACCTCACTAAAAATTTATAAATTCTTTTCTTCTAAAGGTCCTATTCCTCTTGAGTTCAAATTGTTCATGGTGTATAAATTCGTATGTGCAGTATGTAACTCCTGTTATATAGGCTACTCGCCATCTCAAGAACAGAATATCTGAACATTACAAAAGGGATAAAAAGTCTCATATCTATAAACATCTCCATGCCAATGAAAATTGTTTCATGCAAATAAGTGATAAGTGTTTTTTCTGTTTTAGATTCAGCATCTAACAAATTCAAGTTAAAACTTAAGAAAGTATGTTCATAGAATGGTTAAAACCTGCTACGAATAAACAGGTTAACCATGTACAAATGACACTTTCTGTTTAGCTTCTATTTTTTATACATATTGCATATCTTTTCAACCTATTCTTTTGTTATTTCCTATTTCTTTAGTATGACATGATAAACTTTTTAATTGATTTTATTGTATTTTTGTAATTGTATTATTAGTTTGTACAAGAATATATATATATACATATATATTAGGGTGTTTCATATTTTATCAATTTTTGAAATAAACTTGCGAATCGATTTATAAATAGACTTTTTATATGAAAATAAGTTTGAGCGGGTCCCCGCCAAACTTTTTTTATGAAAATAAGTTTGAGCGGGTACCCGCCACACTTTTTATATGAAAATAAGTTTTAGGGCCCCCGCCAGTTTGATTTTGGGCAAAAATTTTGGGTGTTTTAAATGCCTGGTGGGGACCTTAAACTTTATCCTATAAAATTAATTATTTTTTTAAATAATATATGTTGGATTGAATATTAATTACATAAAAGGAGCATGTTGAAAAAATTAAGATACGCCTCCGAGTTATAAAATATGCCACCTAGATTATAAAATAGGTTTTTCTTTATTATAAGATTCTCTAAAATAATTTCTTAATTTTGTCAACATGCTTCTTTTATGTAATTAGTATTCAATCCATCATATATTATTTAAGAGAATAAAAAATTTTATAGGATAAATCTTAAGGTCCCCGTTAGGCGCTTAAAACACCCAATATTTTTGCCCAAAATCGAACTGGCAGGGACCCTAAAAATTATATATTTATATTTTTTGCTCAAACTTATATTCATATAAATGGTCAATTTATGAATCAATTTGAGAGTTTAATTTCAAAAATTGATAAAATATGAAACACCCTAATATATATACACATACATACATACATACATACATATATATATATATATATATATATATATATATATATGTATATATATATAGATATTTATATGAATATATATATATATATATATATACATATGTATACATATATATATGTATGTATATATATATACACACATATATATATACACAGGGTGAGGCATAAAGGACGGACGTTTTTAAAACAATCATAAAATTTATTAATTATAAATGTATTCACAGATTTGGGTATGTATACAAATAGCATTTGACAATTTCAGGTGTGGAAAACAACATCTGCCATGTGGTGTCCCTTATCAGTGATGCATTTCCAAAGGCGTTCTTGGAAGTTGGCATCCACGCGTTCTAACATAGCTCTGTCGATTTGGGCGACCTCCACTCGAATAGCTTCCTTTAGTTCTTGTATTGATCGAGGCTTATGCTTGTATATACGTGCCTTAAGGTGACTCCATAAGTAATAATCGCACATGGATAGGTCTGGGGACCTAGGAGGCCAATCAATATCGCCAAACCTGGAAATGATGCGACATTTCCAGGTTTGGCGGAAGAGGGGGCGAAGAACGTTCATTGATGCTCTGGCTGTGTGGGGCGTTGCCCCATCCTGTTGAAACCACACACGATGGATGGGGGTACGTTGCCGTCGTAACTCAGGTAACAAGAAGTTGTTTATCATGGCGATATAACGTTGCGAGTTCAGGGTAACAGCATTTCCATTTTCGTTTTCAAAAAAGTACGGACCGATGACGCAATATTTGCCCATAGCGCACCAAACCGTTACCTTAGGGCTGTGTGTACGGTCGTTCGTTAATTCTTTCGGATTTTCAGAGGCCCAATAACGGCAGTTCTGCTGATTCACCATGCCATTGACATGGTAATGAGCTTCATCACTCATGAATAAAATAAGGTTGTCGTTTTGCTCAATAATTGCTTCCATCTCATGTGCGAAATTCAGTCGCGCTGCATAATCCCTGCGCTCCAACTGTTGCGCAATGGCCAATATATAGAGGTAAAAACGTAGGTCTAAGTGCAAAATATGCCTTACCAAACAATTAGTGAGGGCAAGTTCAGAAGAATGTTTCCGAGCAGATTGACTCAGACTATGCAGCAAAGCTTGCCTGGCGTGTTCCACATTTTCAGGGGTACGTGCCATTTGTGGAGCCCCTGGTGGTCTTTTGTTCATTAGTGTACCTTGTGTACAGAGTGCTTCAACCCAACGTAGAATAGTGTTACGAGCGGGAACAGCTTGATTTCTGTGAATATTGAAATGACGACGAAACTCACGTTGAACGGCTGTGATAGACTCGTTATTCTTGACGAAACTGTCGTACACAAAAACGGGATGTTCTATTGTCCAATAAAACAAATGCTTAGACCTCACAGACATAACCCCGCCTACCTCACATCTCTCACTCCACCAAGTGGCGAGTTATAGCCACTTTAAAAACATCCGTCCTTTATGCCTCATCCTGTGTATATATATATATATATATATATATATATATATATATATATATATATATATATATATATATATATATATATATATATATACACACATGCCTACAAGTTGTTAGCCAGGGATATATATTAACGCATTTTTGTGATATTGGGTATCTACTATAGAGTATTTAGACAGATAGTTACATATTTTTCTTATTTTTATGGTGCATGGAGTTTTCAGAAAAAGAAGAAAACAAAGAAAATATTTTTTTTATTATTGTATATCACAGGGTTTATTGAGTCATTTGATTTCTTAATGGCAAAACTAAAATCTTTTGTTAGTAACAGTCCATCAGAGGGAAACACTAGATTTATAATTGCATCTAAATAAGCAAGAAAAATTTTATCAGATGAAGTTTATCAATGGCTTTGCAAATCAAGGAATAGCATTGATACCACAGAGAGCAGCTACTTAACCAAAGATGAGGGGAAAAAAAGCAGTTTATCTTGTGGATCTTCATTGAAAGAAGTTTCTGCAAGCTTTTCATAAATCCTAATTATGAAACAGTAAAGCAGTCACAATAATTTAAAAATGACTTTTTAAACAACATTTAAGTATAACAAATTTTGTTAGCACTATAAAATTGTATCTTTTGAATAATGGAAAGTTGCTATTTCAGGTCAAAATAAGTTTATTTTTCTATGAGATCTTAAAAAAAGACAAAAGTCTCTTGTGCAAACACTCTTCTATTTAAATTTTTGTATTTACAGTTCCTGTAGTAAATAAACATAGAATTTACAGTATATATATATATATATATATATATATATATATATATATATATATATATATATATATATATATATATATATATATATATATATATATATATATATATACATATATATATATAAATTGAATTTTATATTATAAATATAAAATTTTGGACTATTATAGTTATTAGAGAGTTGAAGGGTAAGAAAGCAATTAACAAAAGAACTGGAAAACTTGAAACTAAATGTGTAAGTAAACTGGAAAACTGGAAACTAAATGTGTAAGAAAAATATTCTGAAATCAGAATCTTGGCTAAATAAAAAAGACAGAAGAGAAATCAAAAGTACTGATGCTAGATTTTTTTACTAGATTAACTAGATTTTTTTAGAGCAAAAAATGGGCAGTAAAAGAATGCAACTTAGCTGAATAATAAGTTTTAAGAAATGTATAAAAGAGAAAGTCTTGTTAGGAGAACTAGCAAAAATATTGTAACATCTAAACAATGGCGATAAAAAATTTATAGGAGTAGAAAAAAGAATCAAAAAAATAGTGAGCAATAAATAGAGACAAAAAAATTATCTTTGCAATGGATTGTATCTATAGTTTCCACAAGAATTCAGTAGCAGAAGGATAATTTGAGACGACATTAAGTAGAAGACTCAGTAAGAATGCTGTCATTGATCATTAACAATATTGGGATAATTATTACCAGTCACTGCATGCCCAAAGCTGCCACAGAGGAGAGATCAAGTTCAAGAAGTGATGGCTTTTTGTCAAGACAGGAGTTTATAGTTTTATTGTCAGCAAACAGACTCACAAAAAAAAGTTCAATTATTTTAAAGATTCTTAATAAAGATGAATAACATTAAAGGATTAAGGATGTAACTTTGTGGTAGTAAGTAACCAGGGTCCTGGCCCCAGCTAAATATAGAGCTTTTTACAAACTTAGCCCTGGCACCCGGCAAAATTTACTAGGTAATCTTTTAAAAAAGATTACCTAGTAACATCAACAGAAATTAATTTAAATTTTTTTTTTATCTTTACAGTGACAATTTAGACAATTCAATCAAATCTTATAATAGGATTAAAATTGCAAAACTGAGTTGTACAAATGAAATTATAAAAACCTCCACTTTTATGATTTTCTTTTATTTTATTAATCAAAAATCAAGTAAAGAATTGTTTTTGAAGTTTATGATTATAACTATTAAACTTTAAATTTCACATGAATTATTTTGTCAATTCTTTGATTTAATCACTGATTAAGTCAGGAAAGCTATATATTTCCAATTATGGAAACTTTGGATTATTTTTTTATATCACTGCAATATCATGCTTGCAGTTGTTCATAAGAAAAATTAATTTTATTACTTGCATTTTAAATCCCATCGCATTGCATCAAATATAAAAAATCATATAATCTACTGAAGTTTAGTTTACTCAGTGCAATATAGTAATATAGTATGAACACCAAATTAAATCACCCTAAAAAATGATGCAAAAAAGTTTTAAATTGACGAAAATTTTTGAGAAATAACTTCCAAAATTTCTCAAAAAAAAGAAAATAAGATATTGTACTAGAAAAATGCAAAATATAGCTATGAGACATTTTGTTTCCAAAATAAATGCAAGCATTCCGATTAAGGCGCTGTTCCGATGTCAACCACTCTCCCTTATTTTTATGCCATAGTATCTGCCAACAGAGAAGATGATGATTAGATGGAGGTGTGATGTGACTCTAACAAGACAAGAAAAAAAAATCTTAATCTTAGACAGAAATTAGATTGGGTTTTTGGATGTCTAATAAAAGATTAAACTTTTGTTTTGGAATGACCAGAAAAGTTTGGTCATTACATTTAAGAGAAGAACTAGAATATTTTAATTTTTTTTTATGGCTTTTACGTTTAAATTTATTATTATTACAATTTACTTTATTTTATTAATATTATTATTATTATTTTTTATTAATATTATTATTATTATTTTTTTTAATTTCTAAATGTTACATTATATCATTTTATTTTTGTAACTTTCAAAACTAGTTTATTTAAAAAAAACAAGTTAATTATTATTTTAAAAGTAAATTAATAGTAAATTTTAAATTAATACAAATATAAAAATATAATTTAAAAATAATCTTAACTCAGAGGTTGATATGTTGCTTTTTATAGTTTATGATTCTCATTAATTCCTTTATTTTATTCATACTAAAAATTGTTAAAGTATATAAAATTTACTTTTTGAAAAAAACATTTTTATATAAACTTCATAAGTAATATATAATTAAAAAAATTGTAAATCAATATAATAGTATAAGTAAATATCAATATAAACTTCATAAGTAATATATAATTAAAAAAATTGTAAATCAATATAATAGTATAAGTAAATATCAATATAAACTTCATAAGTAATATATAATTAAAAAAATTGTAAATCAATATAATAGTATAAGTAAATATCAATATAAACTTCATAAGTAATATATAATTAAAAATTAAAATATAATAGTATATTTCTTTATAAGTAAAAAGTAATTTATTAAAGTTAAAAAAAACATAAGTCCTATAACTAAAAAAATGAAAAATAAATTCAAAGAATTTTTGATTAAAAAAAAGAATCGGTGTTGTAACCAATAAAGCATTGTGATATTTATGTAGGTTAGTGTGTCCAGACTAAACAGGCTAGTTTTAAAATTGTATGTACATTCATTCTAAGATCAATAAAGTTTTACTATTGCAGAAAATATAGCTTCGTATCCAAATTTTTATTTGATCTTTTTTAATAATAATATTTAATCTTAATAACTATTTTATTTTTAAATAAAGTTTTTACTTAGTTAATGTCATGTTACAACATGGCTAGATCAATTAAGACCAAAACTGGAAATATTGGCTACATCTGATTGATTCATGCAAAACAATAAACATAACTTGCCTTTCATCTAAAAGTGCCTCACAAGTTACTTCCTTATCAGCATAAAAACTGGCATAAACTGTCCATTGTGCAGAGCAATAGCTAGAATCAGACATGGTTGGTGATGAAAAATGTGGACAGATAGCCTTTTATTATATTGTTTTTTTGCAGACAGCAATATTAAACTATTAGGGGTGCCAAATTTTGCATTTCAACTCATTTAGAGAAAAATGTCAACATCATTTAAATTCATTTGCAATTGGGATAATAGAATAATTCTATTAACTTAGGGATTTGGGGATTATTTTGGGGATTTATTGTGTTATCAACTGTTGATCAACAAGATTTTGCAACTGTTTAAAACCCGAGTGCAATGCACTGAGCTCAATTGATGGTTAAAGCTATCAAAAAATGAAGATTGAAATACTTTGGGTTGGAAGTGTGTAAATTAAAAAACAATAAAATGGTTCAACAGATTTCTTGTTAATATTTACATGAAACCTTGGTGATGTAGCATTTAATAACATTCATTTTAGACATTAAATGACCATTATTGTGCATCTATAAAAGCTACAGGTCTGAAGATGAGGCACTCTTGATATTTATAAGATAGTGATCTAGTGGTAGTACACTTGCTTCATAAGTGAGAAGTTCCAAATTCAATCCACATCACATTCCTGGTCATACCACGCTCAACTTGGTTCTTCATGCAGCAGCCTTGTTTGTCAAGATTTTTATCTTGGAGTTAAAGAGATGAGAGCAAGTTGTTATCACAATAAAGTAACCTCCTTAACTGTAGTTACCCTCTCGGCCTTGGGGAGGCAAACAACATAGAAAAAAAAAGCCAATGATCCTTTTACTATTATCACAGTGAGTGCCCTGTGAAAAGAAAATACAGCTCGTGTCAATAAAAGTTGCATATGCTTATATTATTATTTCTGACTTTTAAAGAGCTGTCGATTTCTTGCAACTTCTTCAAATAACTGACACCGAAAATAGCTTCCTTGATGTTGCAGTTAATGAGTATTTAGAAAGCAAATTGTACAAGGTTTCCTGTGTGTTGGTCAATAACTTGCTAAATGTAAACAACTGTGTAAAGCACAAGTTGTTATGAGGCAGTACTTTAATGAAATGTTTACAGCTTGTAGCATGAAAAATGGCAGATATAATCTTAATGCAAATTTCTGAGACCCATGTTCATTAAATATATTTATAACACATTACTAATTGAGTTTCTGTGTTATTGTTTGCCTAAAAAATACATTCAAAATGCTGATAGATTAACTTAATTATACTTGCTTAATAGAAAAGCTTTCAAAACAGTTTGATTTATTAAATATTAATAATTATTAAACATTTAAATATTATAAATGTTTATAAATATTTTTTGCATATATGTATATATATATATATATATATATATATATATATATATATATATATATATATATATATATATATATATGCAAAAAAATAGACCTTATTTTATTTTATAGATTCCTGTAGCAAAAATAAATCAATGGCAAATTATTTTAAACTGGATTGTTTGTCATCTTATAGGTCTACATTTGAAGAAACACGAGATTTTGATTTCAATTGGTCGCTTCCAGTAAAATACAAATCTGCTATCAATCCATCAACTATGCCATGGAGGTATCAAACTTGGAAAGATCTTGATGGTTATCCATATTCAGCTTATTTTGATACCTACTATGGTGGAGGTTATGTCATAGAAATTTTTCCTAAATGGAAAAATAAAGCCTTACTCGATCAACTTAAGAAACTCAGATGGATTGATAGACAAACTCGTGCTGTAATAATTGAGTTTGCTTTGTTTAATGTTGCTACTAATTATTTTAACATGGTCACAATGATATTAGAGCTACCAGCTTCAGGTGGAATTATTCCTAATTTTTCTATACTTACTTTTAAATTGTATGCTTCATCAAAAGGAACTGGTGTTGCTATGTTGGGTTCTCAAATATTATTTATCATTTTTATGTTTGTGTTTGCTATTCGTGAATGTTGTGTTTTATATCGAACTGGTTGGAAATATTTTCTTGAATTTTGGAATTTAATAGAAGTTGGTTTGATACTATTATCTACTTTTGCTGTTGGATTTTTTTTTTATAAAGGTTACTTTTTTAGCATTTTTACATTTTATATTATTATTTTACTTTAATTTTTTTAATATTTATATGTGTATATACATATACATATGTATATACACATATAATATATATATATATATATATATACACACATATAATATATATATATATATATATATATATATATATATATATATATGTATATATGTATATATTAAAGACCATCTGGCTAAGGTGTTATTACAACGAATGCCAACTAAAAAACCACAGTCATTTATCAACTTTCAGTTTGCTTCATACTGGGATTTAACATATATCTACATTGTGTCGCTCATTGTTTTTTTTGTAACTTTGAAGTTTATTAAACTATTGCGATTTAATAAGCGTGTTTCAATGCTATCTTCAACTTTAAAAGCTGCATGGTATCCTCTTTCTATTTTTGGAATCTTTTTTGTAATCATATTGTGTTCAGTTGTATCTTCAACAACAATTGCTTTTGGTAAGTTTATGTTTATTAAATTTAGAGCTATATAAATATATATATATATATATATATATATATATATATATATATATATATATATATATATATATATATATATATATATATATATATATATATATATCAGGGCTCAAACTAAGCATATTGCGATTGCTTTTCACTCCTTCGCGTTTAGTTTTTCTTAAAAAAAATTTTTTTGCGATTTTTTTTTTTTTGTTAATTTTTTTTTTCTTTCTAATTAAGCATTTTTTTAGGAATTTTAGGAATGCACTTTTGAATTTAAATTTCTTCAAATCTCTGCGTGGAACCCAATAATATTTTAAAAGGTCAAAAAGTTTTAAAGGGAAAAGACATTAAAGCAAATTTTTTTCTTCATTCTTTTTTTTAACAACAGCCAGGTTTTTATCTTTGTTTTTAAAACATTGCACCAAATTAATTTATTATTAATAATTTAAATTATTATTTTTATCCACAATTTTATATTATTAATTTTACTACTTTAATTACCGTAAAATGGCCTAATTTCGGTCACTTAAGCTTTGAACATTTATTTATCACACGTAAGTAAAAAATTTTCAATTTTTTTTCCTGAAACATACAGAAAATTAAATCATAATGGATACAGAAAATTAAATCATAATGGATAATGAAAATTAAATCATAATGGATAATGAAAATTAAATCATAATGGATAATGAAAATTAAATCATAATGGAAAAAAAAATTTGTAAAAATAAAAAAATGAAAAATAGAAACTAGCACTCAATATTTTGTTTAAAATGAAAACATCTACTTTGACCGAACTTTCAATATTATCTCATAAGTTCGGCCACTATACAAATACTTATAATGTATCACTAACTTGACGTCACAAATAATGAAAACTAATTTTTAAATGTTGTTTTATTGTAAAATTATGATATAAATTCAGGTGATACCAGTAACTAAGAAAGGCATTGCCCTGGGCTCGAAAGAAAACAATATAAATCAGTCAATGTATGTACACTGCAATACGCCTATCCCTATATATCCCATTTTGCCTATTCCCTAAAAATCTTGGTTTTCGGATGTCAAGGATGCTCAATGTCGGAATAGAGGTTTGAAAAGAGAGACTACCTAAAACTTAAGCTGTAAATTATAACAGTAAACTACGCTATTTTAAGCTCCACCAAACAAGAAAATTAAAAGATAATATTTAAATATGAGAGATATTATGTTAAATAAATTACAATTACGAACTAATGTTGAAAAAATACAATTTTATACTAATGCAACCCCCTTCCCCTTGTCGAAAAGTGGTGCCATGGATGGAGGGGGGTTAATATATATATATATATATATATATATATATATATATATATATATATATATATATATATATATATATATATATATATATATATATATATATATATATATACATATATATATATATATATATATATATATGTATATGTATATGTATATGTATATATATATATATACATATACATATACATATACATATACAGTTTACTTAAGGTTTACTTAATCAAAGTTACATTAATACTATTTCTCCTACTATTTCTAGTAGTATATATTTTTCAAGGATATCTTATTTTTATTATAAGTTACAAAAAAAATATCCTGATGTTTCCTTTTAATCTTTATTCTCTACCTTTGATGTATTTACTCTTCTTTATTCTCTACCTTTGATGTATTTACTCTTCTTTGGTTCAAAATTCTTTTTACTTTTTTATTGCTATTGAAAAAAAATAAAAACAATAAAAATAAAACACATTAACTGTGGTTAAATTGGATTTTGTTTCTGAATTTTTTTTATATTTTTAGAGAAGTTTTTTAAAATTTTTGTATCTTTTTATATAAAATATAAAATAAAAGTTTAGAATTTTCAGATTAATTTTTTTTTTCCGTCAATAAAAATTGTTTGATTACTTTAAGAGCAAATTTTCCTTTTTTGTAAATAATTATTTAAGAAAAGGTTAACACATAATAATGCACACTATACTAATAAATGTATACTTATATATAAGATGGATGACATCTTTATCTGAGAGATTCACTGAATTTAAATAAAGTTTTCCTATTATGCCTTTTTAGTTGATAAATAAAATTGCATTATTACATAAGGATTGGTAAAATAAATGTGCTTAAATACTTTAATAGCAATTTAAGTTAAATAAAAAGATTAAAGTAACTTTAAAAGTACTTTACATTTACAATTCACTATTTTATCTAATGTTTTAACTAGTTATGAAACATACTAATTTACATTTTTAATTCACTATTAATTCTAATATTTTAACTAATTATGAAACATACTGATTTACATTTTTAATTCACTATTAATTCTAATCTTTTAACTAATTATGAAACATACTAATTTACATTTTTAATTCACTATTAATTCTAATCTTTTAACTAATTATGAAACATACTAATTTACATTTTTAACTCACTATTAATTCTAATATTTTAACTAATTATGAAACATACTGATTTACATTTTTAATTCACTATTAATTCTAACCTTTTAACTAATTATGAAACATACTGATTTACATTTTTAATTTCACTATTCACTATTATATCTAATCTTTTAACTTAAAACTATTGAAGTTAAATATAATAGAGTTTTTTTTTTTTTAACATTAGCCTTATATAAAGCAAGCAACTTTTTTTGCTAGCTTGCTTACTTGATTGCTTAGGTTTACATTCGTTTAGTCTTATATTTTTATTTTAAACAACATTTATTTTAAACACAGTTTATTTTAATTTTAAGTATATTATTAAAATCACAGCTGTACTGACCGCCTGACTAGAATGACTCGTTTACTTGACTTGTTTATAGTGTTTTAGTTTTTGTTTTATTTTTGTTTATAGCCAAGTTTTTTTTTTAATATAACTCGAACATTTAATTTTTAATATAACAATAAATAATCAATTTTTTAGGCATGGTGTTAGAAGGTTACCAGAACTGTTTTAAAACAGTTTCATCAGTAGTTTTATTAATGCTGGGGAATTTTAGTTATGGTCAATTTGAGTTTGCTAACTCTTTACTTGGTCCAGTATTTGTATTTGGCTTCAATGTTATTGTTAATTGGGTTGTTATGAGTATGTTCATATCCATTATAACTGATATTTTTGCATTAGTTCGTGCAAACCTTGCATACCAAGATAATGATTATGAGATGGTTGATTTTGTAACAGAACAATTTAAAGGTTTCTTATTAATTTTTTCTTTTTAATTTTTTTTTTTATATACAAATCCCACTACTTTTAGCTTTTCCATCAGATTTTTTTCTTTTTTTAATATATTTATGATTTATATATATATATATATATATATATATATATATATATATATATATATATATATATATATATATATATATATATATATATACATATATACACACTAGCCCCAGCCATTTCCTCATTGTTTTTGAATTTTTAGGGTTATCATTTGATATCTCGTGCCTATTGAGGAGTTCATAAAGAAAAGTATATAAATTCTTGTAAAAAAAAACTTTTACTTGTTAAACCAGTCTTTTAAAGTTTAAAAACATTTCTTGGAATTTTCTTGTTTTAAATAATTAGTGATCCCAAAACCTGGTGAGAGGGTTGAGAGGCCTTGAGACCCCCTTTTTTTTCAATTTTTTAAAATAAAGCAACGCACAACCTTTCGCAGATCTTGTCAAGTTGGAGCCATCAGCAATACAAATAACTGGGTTCTCAAACTGATATTTTACAAAAAATACTTTAGATTTTCATAAACAATGCAAGAACAATAAAAGCTTGCCATTAATGCAACTGCTTAGTCCACGTACCCGTAATTCTGCCAGTGCATACAACATAAAATATAAAAATATATTTAAAACTTGTGCAATACCAGATAGAGCTCTATGGCCATGAGATCATTTTGTGTAAATCCTAGGTTTTCAAAAACTAACCAACTCATACCTCCCACAAATGATGCCAGATAAGAAGTATTTGTATATTTGTATTGCTCTGGAACTTTTGGTTTGCCAATATCTTTTTGAGTGTCAAGTTGAGCAGTTTTTTAGCAGGCCCAGGCCCTTTTTTAATTCCTTGTCAACTCTAGAGGTAAAAAAACTGTTGCTATTGCTTTGGCAATATCAGATCTTGTAGTTTAGTAATTTTCCACATCTCTGATCGCTTGTAAATCCACCTCTGGAGCTGTACACACAAAATAGAGACTTTAAAAACCCAAAATTATTAAAAAAAAAAAAAAACTTAACTCAATAAATGTTTCAGTTACTTTTTTCAGGCAAATTTGTTCATATTCTCACAGATTATTCTTTAACAAACATGTTTGTAGGGGTTATTATGTACATATCTACATACTAGCCAAATTAGTGGCTTGCCTCTCCATCTCTCAATAATTGAGAGTGTTACTTTTATCCAGCCTGTTTTATTTGCAGTTGTATAAAACAATACTTTGTCAGCTACTTCCAAAAGACTCCATTTAAAGCCTTTTTACTGCAGTAGCCTGGGTTAGTACACAACCATCAGAAATTTCAAGTATTCCTTTAAGCTGGGGTTCATTGAGGTCTGGTGAACTCAAAATAACTGCAAACTTTTTCAAATATTTGCCTTGATTAAGAATATCTGTAGTTTTTTTGGTTTTTAACAAGAGTCAGAGGTAGATATTTAGCTTTAGACTTAAAAATATTTATTTAACAACTTTTTTTAAATATATTTTATTAATTTTTGTCTGTTTGATCCATTGACCATTTTTGAAGTTATTTCCTGCCTTTTTTGCTGTTTTTTCCTGTCAAAAACAAACAGTCTTCTGGTTGAAAGTATTTTAGTTTTTATCTTTTATTCTTTTGTCTATTAAATCTATAGGAATATCAGAACTTTTTTTTCCAATATTTTTATATTAAATATATATATATTAAATCTAATGGGAGAATGTCAGAATTTTTTTTCCCGATGTTTTTGTTATCAAATATATATATTAAATCTAATGGAGTATTGTCATTTTGTTTTTTCCAATATTCAACTCATGTTTTTTATATCCAGTAGATATATATATATATATATATATATATATATATATATATATATATATATATATATATATATATATATACATACAATTTATATATTATAAATTGTATGTATATATATATATATATATATATATATATATATATATATACTTATATATATATATATACTTATATATATATACTTATATATATATATATATATATATATATATATATATATATATGTATATATATATATATATATATATATATATATATATATATATATATATATATATATATATATATATATAGAGAGAGAGAGAGAGAGAGAGAGAGAGAGATTTGTAACAAAAATACAAAACAAAAAAGTTCTAAGAAAAGTCTTAAAATTAAAAGACCAGTAAAAAAGATTTTTTTATCAAGAATATATATACTTTTTTCTATGTACTCATCAAAAAGCGCAAGCAATTAAATGACAACCTTCAACAATCAAAAATGTTGGTGATATGGTGGAGCTAATGTATACATGAACTTAAAATGTATGTGTACCTTTAAATGATGGTTATTGAATTTTGGCCTTTAGTAATTTCAAATCAACGATAATAATGTTTATATTATACAGGGAAGTAATCAAAGTACGAGACAATATAATTTGAAACAGTAAGTCCATTCTATGTTAAGTATGCACTGGGAACTGATTGTATTCTGTATTTGTTTAAAAATTTGATTACACACTTTCAATTTAAAGCATCAAATTGACATGTGGTAGTAATTAACAAAATAAGTAATAGAGATTATTTATCGCAATGATCAATAATGGAAGGACTTCAGTTTCAACTTAAAAACAAGATTTAAGTCCTATTGCTGTTTTCGTTAAAAACACTAGACCTACATTTTAAGGTGCACATTGGTTTTTTAAAAAATTTTTAAATACTAATTATACTACTTCATCGTCAAATTTAATTTTACTAATTATTGAACAAATATTAAATTAGCAAATAAAACAAAATTTTAATCAGAAAAAGAAAGATTCATAAAATGTCAAGAGTTGATATTCATGATCGATTTAGGGGCTTCTATCATTTTTGGTTTAATACCAACAACTTTGCAGGTACAAACTGACTTTAAGTCATCATTGCAAAATACTTTTCTTTACATTGAAAACAAACTTTGCATTTGATAAATTTTTCTTTTATTATTTCACGTTTTTTTTTATTTACCTGCTATTTTTTGTCTTTTTGCTTTTTCTTATTTTCTTATTTTCTTATTTACCTCTTCTAAGACCTTTTATCTCTCCATTGATGCATGTTTTTGAGTTTCTCTTATGGTTTTTTTTTAAGGTATCTTTTGGAGTTACCTGTGAACATGGTAGCAAATTTATTACATCTTCAATTGGTAATGGAGGTTATAGACAACTCAAGTTTTTTGTAATAATCACAAGAGTCTGTTCTAACACTGTGAGAAGATGAAACAATTAGGACTTTTTGTAAAGAGAATTGTTTGGGGTCTGAGAATGAATAGTTGTTATGCATCTTGCTGCTTGTGCCAAGTTATCATTTTGCATACAGTTATTATTTAGACCTGACACTGCAGTACCAACCACTTTTGCTTTCTTGATTCTTTTGATCCAGGAAGATCATATCTCCCCTAATATTTCTATTAACCCAGAGCAATCAATTGTCATTATATTAGAGACCATTTTTGGTTTACATTGGCGGTAATGATAGTGTAAACTATGATTTACTTGATTTACTTGACACTCAGGTCAAACCTTTAAGAGTGACTACTACTACAGGTCTCTCAACATTTTTCTCGGTTAACCTACTTTCAAAGAGTTTATAGAAATTGAGTAAAAAATTGTGATCTTGTACTCCATGTTCTGTAGTTGATATAATCAAGTTTGGAATCTTTTCCATTGTGAATTTTGGTGTCATTTTACTGGTTATTCTTTTTCCTGATAATAACACATGGTAAGTTACTACATCCCCAGCACAAGACACAAATATGTGAATAGTAATACAATCTCTGTTCTTAAGGATGGTTTAATAGCAACTGTCATTCTTTCCAGCAAACAAAAATCAGCATGCACTCCTGTTAACTCTAAAGTTTACAAACTGTGGTATTTTGTCATGATTAAACATGCATTTTTTATCTATTATACTACACAATTTTTCACTGTTCTTCATTATACCTGTAGTTTTAGGTTCTTCAGCTTGTTCATTTAAATGGCTTTTACCCATTGATCTAATGCAGTTTGTTGCATGGCTCATAGAAGCTCTCTCTTGTCTCTTGAGTTAGGCTGGGGTGCTTTACCATAAATCTTGACCAGAAAGAACCTGTTTTTGGGAAGTATTGCTTTTACTACATTAGGTGATAGCTTGCAGTATATAAGATGGTTTTTCAACTTTATACAAACAATACTTTAATAAATTTAAGATGACTGTGGACTGCAGTTTTTTTGTAATACCTTGTTGACATCTGTAGACATCTGTTTTTATTTTTTTATTACAATTCTATTACATTCTCCTCATCATTTTTCAAAATTAAAGATTTTAGCACATCTAAAATACGATTTAGTGTTCTAGGATCAGTATTGTATCCACCTTGTTTAAACAATTTTTAGCCTTGACAGTTTTTTTTTTTTTTACAACATTCCACCGCATTTCCTAAATTGTTTTCATTCAATTTTATTTTGTCTCTGTAAGAAGCAATTTGATATTTTGTTTTTGGTCTTAATCTGGTATTGAACATTAGACTCATTTTAATTCACTTTAATTGTAAAAGCAAGACTAAAAAACATTTTGAATAATTTAAATCATTATTTTTAAATTCTTTTCAAATTCTAGCCGGCATTTTAAAGTAAAAAAAACCTACGTAACAAAGTACCACAGTTACTAAGTTACAAAGCTGAAAATGTGAACGTCAGTTATACAATCTATTTACATGAGTTTATCATAAAACAATTAAAAAATTATCACATCAAATTTCAACAGAAATAAAAAAGTTGTTTCAAAATTATTGCCATAAAATAAAACCAACGTATTGAGTTTTTTTTCCTGATCATGATTGAGTCATTCTCAAAAAGCACAAGCTTACTGTGTGTTTAAAATCTGGCACAGTTTCCTATTCTGGTTCCACTTATGTTGCTGTTTGATCTGGAAAGCATTCATCATGGACAGTTTATGCTCTCAAATTGGACTTTGAATGACTCTTGACTTTGCCAGAGTTCGATTTCATTACAAAGGACCCTTTGATCAAGATGTTCAAGCCAGTGATTGTTGTCAGTGTTGATGGTCAGTGTTGATGAAAATCTAAGATACGCTAAAGTCATCAAAATTGATTTAAACTTCTTTTTTCTTTACACCAACTCTTTACTCAACTAAGTAAAGAGTTGGCGGGATTGATCTTCCTTCAAAGTATCCAAATTCATTTTAAATATCAACTCTTTATCAAAATGCAATATATATATCGAGACTTAAGGAATTAGTTATCTGTATTGCGACATATATTTAAGGTAGGACATTTGATCTTCTTTTAAAGAAACAGAATTTCGATTTCGTTGGAAAGAGCTGTGTCTTGATCTTTTCAGGTCTGATGATTGATCAGTTTCCAAGAGTGGCCAAGTATATCAATCCAGACAACAAGATGTAGTTTGATGCTTATCACCTCTTATCGAAGGATCAGGACTGATTAGCCTCTCATGTGTGCACCATTCAATATTAATACAATATACCCAAATTGTGAATTATGAGGATCCAGGATGTTGTATATTTTGATGTTATTCTCAGTCAATTTCTGCCTCCACCTATTCCAATCTGCCAGTCAAAAGATGGCTTAAAAGTTGTAGCCGTTTCAGCAGTGTCAGCAAGAATCGTTTTCCTTCTGTATTTTTTTTTCATCACCTGCAATATTCAGAGCACCATTTCTCAATCATTGAAACCATTCAAACTTCCTCTACATGATGTCCCTCTGTCAATCAAGATCTTTGCTGAATGGTTTAATGAGGGCAAAATTGAAACGAAAGACTTTAATATTTCAAATAATGCGACTATTTTAGACGTATCGAACTTGAGACTATATATACATATATATATATATGAATGAATATCAAAAAGTGAATATCAAAAAAATATATACATACATATGTATATATATATATATATATATATATATATATATATATATATATATATATATATATATATATATATATATGTATGTATGTATGTATACATATATGTGTATATATATATATATATGTATATGTATATATATAAATATATATATATGAATGTATATCAAAAAGAGAATATCAAAAAAAATATATACATACATATATATATATATATATATATATATATATATATATATATATATATATATATATATTTATATGTATATATGCATATATATATATATATATATATATATATATGTATATATATATATATATATGTATATATACATATACATATATATATATACATATATATATATATATACATATATAAATATATATATATATATATATGTATATATATATATGTATATATATATATATGTATATATATATGTGTGTGTGTGTGTGTGTGTGTGTGTGTGTGTGTGTGTGTGTGTGTGTGTGTGTGTGTGTGTGTGTGTGTGTGTATGAATGAATGAATTTCAAAAAGTGTAATCATTTCAAACTAGTTTGATACATTTTTATCCCAGTTTAGCTTTAACAATTTCATATTAGATTTGTTTGGATGGGGTTCTTCGAAGAAAAAAAAAGAGATTTATCTAATAGATGAAAATAAAAAGGCTCCTGAACCTGAAAGTCTTTTGACTGTTTCTTCCGTAATTAAGCCAAAATCAAACAAAAATCGTTATAAAGAGTTCAAAGGAGGTAAATAATAAATGATTCAAGTATATATAGATGAGCGTCTATATGATTTTTGTTTAGAAGAATTATATACAATGTATAAACGTAACTACTTTTTGGTATCCTTATCCTTTTTTTTTATATACACTCACACAATAAATAAACAATTTTTTAAGTGTCTTGATGTTTTGTTTAGTGAAAAGTTTTTATGCTGTTGATTTAAGAAACGCTCAGCTTGATGAGAAATTATCAAAATACGATTACTTGTTGAATAAAGATGTAACCAATGGTGAAATAGATGAAACGCTTGATATGTTTATTAATTGTACAAATATACTTTATTATGATGACGCAGAAATGGTCAAGAAAATGAACGAAATAGTAAAAATGGAAATTGATAAGGAGCTAATAACTGAGATAAACAATTGACTTTATTGTTTATTATTTTTATGTATTTATCAGTTAAATGTCTTTCATTTATAGAAAATATGATTTTCCAATAATTTTTTTTTTAATTAACTGAAACTTGGAATTTTTATAAGAATTTTTTGAATGATAGATAAAATAAAAAATTTTTAAACAATTAACCTCTGATAGTATGATGGCGCATGTCATTGAGGAATAATAAACTTTTAAGTATTTTTTGATATAAGAAATATGAATTAATGTCATTAAAAGTTACTGCTCTTTTTTTCTTTATAAATATTAGTGACTCGATAACTTGCATCGATAATAGAAATCGGTCGTATTTTATTGTGAATTTTGTGACGCAAGCTCTAAAGTTAGCAGAAATGTGGCGTATGTCATCTAGATTAACTTTTAGGATGAATTTTTATGAAAAGTTCTATAACCGTAATATTTACCAAAACCTTAAATATGGTATACCAATAACTATATTGTATACCAAACTATATGATATACTAAGCTCAAAAAAATAGATTCCAGTCCAATAACTCCATTAAATTCAATAATAGCTGAAAAATACAGATAATTCTGGTATTTTTTTGACACAAACACACCTTCAGAGCACTTTTTCCAAATAACGTTCAATGACTTGTTGTTATTTTGAGTTTGCCTATGCAAGTATTTATTTAGCAGTACATCTTTTGAGAGATCTTGAAATGTTGGTGTCAGCAGATTTTTGGACAATATTTTTGGACAGATTTAATGGACAACGGCAAATTTAGTTTCTTTTTATATGTTAATTTTTTAGTAATTTTGTCTAGCACACCGCCCATTTGTTGTAAGTGGACAAAAATTATGATGAGATACTTCATCCGAAATTTCACAATTCTGAAACAAAACACCCAAAAAGGTTTTTTTTGGCATATAGATTATAAATACTTTGCCTTACTGCAATTGCAAAATATATTTGCTGTTTTAATCGTATGTCTTCCATCTCATCCTATCATTTTCTTATCGCATAGAACTCTCCCTTTATACTTTTAAATCAACATTTGACGTCGTGTGCAGATTGTCAGATATTTGGCTGTCCATTACAGACTCACAAGTATTCATTTTCTTGCAATTAAACAATGAGTTTCTTGAGCTGCTCTCTGTCAAGAAACATTTGCAACTTTTTGATATAATTTACATAAAATAAATTATCATTGAAAGGAAATGCACGGTGGCATTTATCAAGATGTCAAACTTTTTAATTGATTGATAACCTCAGCGATTTTACCAAAACCCATTACAACTTGTACATTTATTACTTTACCTTTCTGTATAAATTTACAAGTTTTTAAACGCTAAAAATTTTTATTCCACGCACAATTTTTACATAACAGTTCATTGAAAAATCCATTACGCTAATGGATTTTCAATAACTAATTTAGAACCACACTCATACAACTAATTTTTATAAAACTTGAAGAGGTTACATTTTTGATGGAACAACTGTTTTTTAGGTTGGTTACATTTTTGATGGAACAACTGTTTTTTAGGTTGGTTACATTTTTGACGGAACAACTGTTTTTTAGGTTGGTTACATTTTTGATGGAACAACTGTTTTTTAGGTTGGTTACATTTTTGATGGAACAACTGTTTTTTAGGTTGGTTACATTTTTGATAAACTGTTTTTTAGGTTGGTTACATTTTTGATGAACTGTTTTTTAGGTTGGTTACATTTTTGATGAACTGTTTTTTAGGTTGGTTACATTTTTGATGGACTGTTTTTTAGGTTGGTTACATTTTTGATGAACTGTTTTTTAGGTTGGTTACATTTTTGATGAACTGTTTTTTAGGTTGGTTACATTTTTGATGAACTGTTTTTTAGGTTGGTTACATTTTTGATGAACTGTTTTTTAGGTTGGTTACATTTTTGATGAACTGTTTTTTAGGTTGGTTACATTTTTGATGAACTGTTTTTTAGGTCTGTAGTGCGTTAGCTGCAGGTTTTTACACACAAAAAAAATTACAACGACAAGGAGAATGTAATGAAGGTTTCTTTAACAACAATGAATACCCCAATACAAATATATATGTAAATTCCAATTCAATAAGCTTTAAATTAAATATACGAAAACTTCAATATAACAAAGTCGTACTCAAAAATGCGTGGATAAACTTTAATAACTCTCACGTAATAACCAATGTTCTCGTCTTTTTCATCTGACAATTTTTCACTCGTTTTCAAATCAATTTCAAATCGTTTTCAATCAAAAAGTACAAAAATATCTAACTTCAATTTTCGTACACGTATGAAAGAACTGCCTGAGTAATTTAGATGAGGTCGATAGAACTTCTCTGAGCGTTGCGGATTTCAGTAATCTGTATTTAACTAACTACTTTACTTTAGTTCAGCGAAAAAAATAATTTTATCGCTGAACTAAAGTAAATTTTTTGGCTCTATAATTAAATTTTTATAATGCTTTTCTCAGAAAAAATGAATGTTTATTTTAAATAAATATAGTCTTGATTTTACAAAAAAACGCGAAACTTGAATTTGCTCACTGGAAACGTATTACACCATAATTACGCAAGTTTTTTTAGCTTGAAATTATTTCAATCTGAAGGAGCCACTGCAATGTATATCATAAATTTATTTATAGTTATAATCGTCTAACAAAAAAATCCTCATTGCTGTTAGCTCGTTTAAAATTTTTTTTTGAATACAATTTTTTTACATTACAAATTTTCATGATCATATTTCTAGACGGTTTTTGCTGTTTTATAAATTAATTCATATATTTTATAATTGAATTAATTCACAAAGTAAAAACACCGGTAGGAGACATCATCATTTATAGCAGTCTATAAAGTCTTTCTTAATTGTGGTTTAATCAACGGTTTTGGTTATAAATAGGATTATTCACCTGTAAATCAGTAAAATTATTTTACCAATTTACTGGTAAAATTATGTCGGTAAATATGTAAAGTTATGTCGGTAAATAGTGGTTTTTTACTTTACACAGGAAAAATTGACAACAAAAGCTGAAACAGAATCAAAAAGCCTAAGATTTTAACTTTTTTCCCAAAACAACAATTTGAAGAAGTGATTTCAAGACTTACAGCATGGGTTCAATTTTTACGCCATTGTTAACAGCTATTTTATTTGATCTGCAATGTCGGTTAGAGGTTATGATTTTCCGAAAAATCACAAGCAACCCATCCAATCAGTTAATAAGTATGCAGCTAGTGTGAGAAATGACCATAAAAAAGCCTAGACAGCAAATTTTTGACAAAAATTTGCTATCTAGGCTTTTATCAACAAATCCAGATGACTAAGAATTCATTTAAAAAGTGTGTGGCTTAGCAAATCTTAAATCCATATTCACTTAAAGATGAACTCGAGGATGCAATTAAGCATTCGGGCAAAAAAATAGCGCCACAATTCAAGAATAAAAGTCAAGTTTGTTCCAGAAGAAATGTTGGTCTGTAAAAATAACTGGAATGATAAATGCTAATCTTGAACTTTTATTTAATGCACTGGAGTATCTCTCCAACAAGGGTTTAGTCTGAGCGAAACTTTTCTGCTACTGAATTACTTGTGACAAAAAATCCAAAATAAATGACGATATACTTGAAAAACACTTTCTCTAATTCCAAATTCCAAACGTAATAAGATACTAGCAAATTACTTTGCTGGAAATTCAAAAGTTGCTGAGCGTACACGAGCTCTTATATACTCTTAATAAGTTTATTCAATAATGTTTTTATTCGGAGTGACTTAGCCGTACCGAAAAAAACAGATTTTATTTTTTAATTTTATCTTATACTAATTTATTTCCATCATACTTTTTTTTAGTTTAATTTTATACAAACCATTATCAACATGTAAGTAACCACTATTTAAGTTGCGAGTTACAGGAAAACAAAGAATGTTGCTAGAGCGTAAGAAAACGGTTGACAGAAGACTGTACGATGTTTACGTCAGGAAAACGTGGAAATGGGAGAGAATACCAAGTCATTAATGCGCGAGAAAAGAAACTAGATGAACAAAAAATTTTAGAGCATAAAGGAAGAATACAGCAAAATGATGCAATTTCATTGAATGAATTATGGTTGATGTAACTAGATCTGCTTTCTTTAATATTTGTGTGAGCAACAGTACCGGTTTTTAAAACGAGAATAGATAGTGAAGAAGAAAGAATCCTATGAAATATAATCCTTGCTGTTCTACATAAAAATGGACTTGACCACGGCTTTCTATAATAAAAGACCTTGACATAACATAATAAGTTGTTTAGCTGAACTTCTGTGTTTACATTTTCATCTTTTAACTTTAGACGAAAGTTTGCGTTTGCGCTTTTTTAATAAACCTTTAAAATTTAAATGGTTTATAAGTTAGATTGCGCAACTTCAAGACGTAAGTTAACATTTTAATTTAATAATGTTGTTGAACTAACGCTAATATATCTTAATAATCAAGATGCCTTTGAAATGCTGAGCACATCTTTGCAACTCGAACTATCACTCAATTACAACAAAAATATAAATTTAGAAATTCCCGAAGAATCCAAAGGAGAGAAAGAGATAGAGTGATGCTAACCCAAGAAAAGATTTTATTGTTTTCAGACTATACAACAGTATGTCGACTGCATTGGCCAGATTTTGAAACATTTCACATTCCAATCGTTGCGATTCCAGAGCGCAACGATAAACTTGATTTTTGGCAAAAAACACCTAATTTTCATGAATTTTACTCTCTTTTATCTTTTTTATAATAAAGCTAGAAGCTTGAGATTTTTTGCATCAATTAGTTTGACTCAACTCCTTTCCAACCATATATAGAAAGTAGAATTTTTTAAATGGCTTCTTTTATATAATTTTCATGTCTTAAGACCACTCTTGATAAAAAAAACTTGCCGCGGGACACGTTTTTTCAAAAGTAGTTTTTGAAGGTAAGATTTCCTAAGTACCAAAACACTTCAACCACCCTGTTTGCATACCCATTAACATACCAATCACTTTCAAATCACCACAAATGTTCCACTGATGAGTTTTGTAATTAATAGCGTGTAGTAATATTTTCATATTTTCGTGAGTTTCATTCAAGTGTACGGAATGAGCGATTGGAATACATGGCTTCTGATTACCAATATGCAACAACATGGCCTTCAAACTCCTCTTGGATGAATCAATGAAGAAGCGCCAATCACGAGGTGAATGCACTTGGGATAAATTTTTGAAAAGACTTTTGGCATTATTACAGTCGCACAAGGGTCCATTAATGATGGAAAACCTAGATAAATTGTTGTTGCGTTTTCAAAAATGGGATACTTTGACACCAACTGCTAACAACTTCTTTTCTTTCAGTCTTGACGCCAAAAGTTCAGCTTTTTCCTTGGAAAGGGACAAGTCTCTCATTAAATCATTCAGTTCACCTTGTGTGAAAACTTTGGGTTCTTTGCCGTCAATATCTGGATCAAAGTCAACATCAGCTGCATCTTGACGTTAACATCAACAACACATTCGTCTTCAACAGAGTCTAATCCATCAGCTGATGGTACTGGAATGAGCAGGATGTTGTCATGAGGAACAGGCCTCATGGCCGAATCCAAATTCGGGTACACAATTTGGCGCTTATTTTTCGACGAAAATCCAGCAGTATTATAAGCCCAAAATTAGCAGTCATTGTAATGATCTTTTGGTTCCCTCCAAATCATCGGTATAGCAAATCAAAATGAAGACCTTCTTTTGTTAATCCAATCTCGTAATAAGCTGCAACAACTATAACAAGCCACATGTAGTGCCCAAGTTTTATCTTGATCTCCCAAAGGACAACCGAAAAACAGCTTGTAAATTTTCAAGATTTCTGGAGTGATTTTCTTTCGCTGCCCTGACAATGAAAATTGCCCACAAATGTAGCAAAAGGCGTCTTGTGAATTTTTACAATTTTTAGGGATTATATAAGTTAATTTTATTGAAATAATTACCCTGAAAATAAAGAAACATTAGTATATTTCTAACTTAAACTATATATTAGTGCAAAAAACACACATACAATTATCTCAAGATTCAGACGTGCTGGAAAAAAAACTAAACACAGATTTGGAATCAGCGTGAAAAACTACATCTAGTAAGCCTAAAATTAAAGCCGGTGCAAATTCATTGTTGACCAGTGTTATTCATTTGTAGCTTACCATAATGGCCAACTTGTAATATTCTCTAACTGTATACAAATTAAAACTAAAAAAGAAAAAAAAAATCAGCTTTATTTGAAGATTTTTTTAAAACAAAAAAAGTTTGAATCAGTCAAATATTCTATTCGAGCACCCTAATGCTATGAGGAAAGTTAATGCAGGTGAAGTTTTATATACTCCAGACATTATATGTAGAGCATTTGAGTATTTTGCTATGCGACGAAGTTTATATGATCGTTTGTGTATTGACTACAGTTTGCCAAGTATACGGACTTTAACACAATTGACTTTAAAAATAAGCTCAATGGAGGACCTAAATTTCATGAATAGTATTTTTATGAATTTAAATTTATCGAAAAGAACTTCCATACTTCTAATTAATGAGGTTTATGTAAAAGCTTAATTAATTTACAAAAGAGGTGCTTTGTTTGGTATGTCAGTAAACTACCCGGAAAAGTTAGCTAAAACAATTTTATCATTTATGATTAAATGTCTTTTTGGAGGTCCAGAATTTATATGTAGAGCTCAACCAGTTGCAAATCTTTCCTCTGAATTTTATTTTGCTCAATATCAACATATTGTTGATACAATAAATAATATTGATAATAACGGGTGATGCGGAAGTTATCGGAAAAATCCTAATTTCATTATTTGAGCATAATAATTAGTTTTTGTGGTTTATGCGTAGGCATAAACGTTCAATGAAATATAAACTTTATTATTTGAAACACAATTATTTAAAATGAAGTTAAATGCAGCTGAACGAGAATCTTTTCGAAAGCGACTAAAAATGTTTTTTGTAAATAAACCTAATATAAAAAATAAAAAAAATCGTAAATCATTTTGAAAAGGAAGGATTTGCTCGAAGTACAATATATGATAACCTAAAAAGACTTGAAACTGTTCAATCGTTTTCTGATAGAAAGTACCCTGGTCGTCCGACATCCTGGACTAGAGAAAAGAAAGCCGAATTAACGAGACTTGTCAACAATCGAAAAGGGGTCAGTCAGAGAAAAATAGGTATTAAATTCGGTGTAAATCAATCAGCAATTTGTCGTCAGTTAAAAATAATGAATATTAAATATAGAAAACGTGAAAAGACTCCAAAATACACTATAGAACAACAAATAAATGCAAAGAAAAGAAGCAGGAAACTAGTTAACCAACTCTATAACACAAAACCGCTTCTAGTCATCGATGACGAAAAATACTTTTGTTTTGCAGGGGACAACATGCCTGGAAATTCTGGATACTACACAAACAACAAAAAGACATGCCCAGAAAGTGCTCGTTTTATAGAAAAAGAGAAATTTCCAAAAAAATTATTAATGTAGAGAGCCATATCTGACCGTGGTATGTCCGAGCCATTGTTTCGTACTTCCAAGGCTGTAGCGATCAATTCATCAATCTATATTAATGAATGTTTAGAAAAACGACTTCTTCCATTTATTCACAAGTATCATGGAGACTTTAACTATTTATTTTGGCCAGATTTAGCAAGTTCTCATTATTCTAAAGATTCTCTAAATTGGATGGACCAATATGTCTATTACGTTGATAAAGAGTCCAATCCCCCAAATGTGCCTCAAGCACGACGAATTGAAAATTTTTGGGGACATTTGGCACAGAAGGTTTACGAGGGAGATTCGCAAGCTTCAACAGAGCAAGTTTTGATTGATCGCATTAAACTAAAACGACAAGAAATTGATTTAAACTTTTTACAGTTTTTTTTTTTTTTTTTTTTTTGTTATTCACTTTCCCAAGGCCGAGAATGCCACTACAGATGAGGAGGCTACTTAATAGTGGTTATAACCCTCTCTCAACTCTAAAACTCCGAAACACGAACCTTGACGAATAATGCCGCTGCGCGGAGAAATAAGTTGAGCGCGGTACTACCAGGGACGTGGTGGGGATCGAACTAGGAACCTCTCGCTTATAAAGCAAGCGCTTTACCACTACACCACTACCGCAGATACCAGCAATGCAATAGCCCATACATTTTATGGCTTATTTGACATCCTAGAAACTTTGGTTATGTGCAAAAAAGTGTTATAAAAATTTATGATGACACTATCAATTATTATAAATGGAAATCATCTCAATAGCCTAAACAGAGGCGGACTTGAAATTCTTTCTCATACTCTAGTCCAATGGTCAATATATATATATATATTTTTCAAGGTGCTACTGGTCCTTTATGCAGAACATTTTGTGTTACTCAGTTTCAGTTCATAGCACCTAATTATAAATTTAAAGTCACAAAAAAAAAAAATCAATGCAAAATGTATTCAAATATTTTGCTAAAAATTGCGCACTAATCATCACTCCCAGCAGTAGCAAAGAATCTCAAACAAAAATACTAAAGCTATCATAATTTATGTGAAAATTAGTTTTGTAATTTGTTTTAGTATTTTCTTATGTTTTTTATTTCCTATGTAGCTTTTATATCTCTTAATATTTATTAGTTTGTAAATATTAATCTGTTGATATCGATTTTTGTTGGTGATTTTCATTACTACCTTTTTTTTTAGTTATGTTTCTGTATATAAACATTGTTATGGTTCTGCTTGTTATTGATATTATTTAATATTACATTAGTATTCTTAATAAAATTTGAAATTTGAATAATATAATTATCATGTAACAATTTTTTAGTTTTCGATTTATATGTCCGTCTTAATTAGAGATTTTTATTATAAAACAAAGACTACCGTTCCACCCTACCTAGTATAAAAAACATATTAATAAAAGTAGTAAAAGTTAAATCGGCCTTCAGTTTTTACGGTTTTTTGCGCGATGTCAAGGCCTGTTATTATAGAAGGCTGTGGACTTGACTAAAATAGTTATTGAGGTCAATTATACAATAATGTCTTTAATTAAGTCAAAATATACAAAGGCGTCCAAGATTTAATATAGCAGAAAAATCCGAAAGAAAACTATCTTTCAGTGCCAATGATACCTTTAAGTTTTGTGGGGTTCGCGCTATAGAATATTTTGTTTCTGCTAAATCATACTGTGCAAATGTTCAAATTTTTATCAATGTTTTTAGCATAAGCACTCCGTGCTAAAAAAGACTTCAAGACCTTGCTGGTCCTTCGTAAAATTAAACTCTAAAGATTATATCAAACGCTAGGTTTAAAACTTTTATCCAACAGACAAACTTGTGCATATTATATTTTTAGACAAAGCTCACACATATCTTAAAAATGTTTAATAATTTCTCATTAAAATTGAATGCGCCCTTGAATGTATTTCTAGTGTAAATGTTGTATATCATCAAAACTAATAATATATTGCAGAAATATAAAGAAAAAAATTTACTTTATATAACATTTTAAAAGATTATATAAAAGTATTACGTAATGATATATATATATATATATATATATATATATATATATATATATATATATATATATATATATATATATATCCATTTATACGGCCCCCCTCACCTCTCCATCAATCCATCAATGAATTTTTCGTTCATTTAGTTAGCAAATTTTACCCTTTTAGACATGTCAGTTAGTAAATTTTAAAAAACAAGGGGATTATTTTTTTGTTCGACAAAAATTCTAATGTTCCCCCCTGCCCCCTTTACACGTGACACCTACTCGCGCCGGCTCTGCATACGGTTTGAGAAAATAAAATAATTTTTAATATATAATTTAATATTATTTAAATAACATTTAAACATTAGTTGTCTTTGTTGTTGTTTTTTTGTTTTTTTGTTTTTTTTTGTGCATGTATATGTATCTATACAAAACCAAATAAAAACAAAAAATAATAAAGGGTACAAATTGCTTCATTGTATTAAAAATAAAAGGTCTCAACAAATCTCAAAAGAACATGTGCTAATATTCAATATATCAAATGAATCATTTTTTTTGAATTGAAAACAAGAAATATATGTCAGATAGGAAAAAAAAAATTAAAAATAAAAGAACACCAATATCAAGAGAAAAAAAAGCAGATCAAATAAATCATGGTAATATAAACTTTATTACTTGTTATTTTAAGTATAAAGTATGACTTCTGAATGACGATTCTGAATTTATAGTTGCAGGAGTGTTCAAACTATAACATTTATTACAGATTATAGCTTAGACAATTTTTATTTATCAGATTATGATTATACTGTTGCGAGTTAAGAAGAAATGAAAATGTAGAAAACTCAGCGTTATTACATTAATTAAAGATAAAGATTTAATTTGAAAGCGTCTGTAATTATGACCTCTGATTTTCTAATTTCTAATTTAAGAAACGCTTCATGTATATATATATATATATATATATATATATATATATATATATATATATATATATATATATATATATATATATATATATATATACACATATATATATATATATATATATTTTATATATATATATATTTTATATATATATATATTTTATATATATATATATATATATATATATATATATATATATATATATATATATACTTTATGTATATATATATACTTTATATATATATACATACATATATTATTTGCGAAACAAAATCACACCTTTACTTTATGCGTAAAAGATTTAGAAATGTTCTCAACTAACTTGATTTTTTTAAATAAGTTTAAGGATATATACTCATTTAAAAAAAAAATCAACTATTTAAAAAAAGACAAATAAAAACTAACATATGGATTTTGATCTTCATTTAGAAATAGTTATTTATCTATTTTAAAAACTTAATTTTTTATTACAAACTTGATGGAATTTAACAACATTACCACATTTAAGTTTTTGAAAAGTGTTTAAAAGTTTTGGCCTTCTGAATATGGAATATCATACATATTCAGAATACTTTAATTTTTTGCAATTTATAAGACTTTCATTAACTTATTTTTGAGAATACTTTTGTTAACACTTTTTATAAATGTGTTATTAAAGTTTTCTGGAATAAAGCTGTTATTGTATTTATACATAAAAATTCATTGTTGATAAATATTTGTTTTCATTATATATATTATTATAATGCGTTTCATTAACGGTTTGCGTGTTCATATTTTTATTACGTATAAGCGTATAAGTCTACATCCATGCTCTTGCAGAGATTTTTTTTAAGTTTTGTTACTTTTTAGCCCACATTAATGTAGAATAGTAAATGTAATAAACGAAAGCATATTAATATCAGTGTAGTAAGCCAAAATATATTAATTTCAGACTGTCTCAAGTTATTTATAGGCAAAGACGATACATAAAACCAATAATGTTATTATGTTTTGATTGGACATAATTTATGTGGGGATGTCAAGATAAGCTTTTATCAATAAGAATTTCTAATAATATATTTTAATGAATCTTATTGATGAAAAGACTCATTTTTTCAAATGATATTAGGTAAATTTAAAGAGAGATTTTTTTCTTGTGATTTTTTATGGAATAAAGCATATTTTGTGATACATATTCAGTTCAGGGGTGGAAATTGCTATTTTTGGTCTTTGAGATAACTTTCAGACATGGAGCAAACTCCAAAAATTTATATGTTTATACTTATGTCGTATAAAGATGGTTTGCAAAAGATTGCAATAATTGGAGACTGTAACCCCCTCAAATTGAGGGAGGTTCAAACTTTATGTGGTCATAATTTTATAAACTATAAAATTAAAATTTATCGATGAATATAAATCTAGTTAAGAAAAGTACAAAAAATAGTTTATCATTTTTTTGCTTTTACGTTTGGGGCAGGAAGGAGGGGGTGGTTGGAATTTTAGGGCTTTCTTGTTTCAATCCAATACATTTTAACGAATTTCAAGAGGAATTACACTCTCTAACGAAGTAAAAAGCAAAATTGAAGCCTAGAGGTCATTGCGTTTATCAAACAGAACAATTGCTTGCAGGCTGAGACGCTCATCATGTTTGATCAATAATTTCGTAAACGAACCAACCAGTAATTGTACAAAGCATTGAAGTAATCAAAGACCGATGCTTACAGCTAGCCAACAACGACGAATTGTGCATGCCGCTAGTAACAGCACAGTCACAATCCAAAATGGCGCTGATTTGGGATTGAAATGCTCAAGATGGACGATGAATCATAAACAAGTCAGGAATTTTCAGAAATGAAAAAAAACGCACATCTCCAGAACTAATTGAAGCGCACAAACACATTTGTCTTTAATGGACCAAGGACCATTTGACTTGGAAAAATAAATAATAAAAAGTTGTGTGGTCCGATGAAAAAATTCAATCTTAATGGTACGAATGGCTTCAACTATTACATTAGAAAAAGAGGAGTAATGATTTGGGGTGTGTTCGGTTATTATATAGATAGAACGATTAGCTTTTAACTACTAAATTAAAAGCTGAAGTATATAGAAATAAGTGATCATATGAAGGATATTTTACGAAAATTTGGAAACATGAATTTTTTTTTCCAGCAAGAAAATGCTCAAATTTATAGTGCAAAGTCAAATATCCCATGATTCACCAGCGAAATTCTATTATTGGAATAACTAGCGTTCTCACTCAATTTAAATCCTATCGAAAATGTATGAGGCATCTTAGCAGGACGTGTTTATGCAGAAGGGAAATCATATACAAATGTCGATAAATTGAAAAAAGCAATTGTACATGTTTTGAAGAATATATCTCTTGCTATCTCTGAAAACATTCGGAATGTATGCCAAATCGAATATTTGAGATTATTCAGAATTACGGCAATAAAAAAAGTATTAATAATAAATTCATATTAAAATACAACAAATCATCAAATTTTTTTAACTAGCAATATCGACAACCTATAGATTTATAGTTATGTTTTGGCAAGCTACGATATGAAGTTACCAACATATTGTTGTAATATTACTAACTAGAAACTCGCAATATGTATATACACATTGCCATAATAATAGGTGGCTATAGTCACATAGTTATAGAACTGTCGTTAAGTAGTAGCTGTCTAATAGTAACTAAAACCATGTAATAGTAGCTAACTGTTTAATAGTAGAGATAAATAAAAAAACTGTCTAATGCTTATGGTCCGGATCTGCTTTCAATATAACGTAATCGCGTAATATAAAAGCTAGATAACATTTTTAATATTGAGAATTTGTAGGATATTTTTTCTGGAATATAGTTGTTTATTAAAGCAATTCTGCAGTGTAAAAAAAAAAAAGATAATTTTAAGTTTTTATGGAAAATAAGATTTTATTTTTTTAAAAGTGTCCGCTTTTTGGAAAATTGTCCCTAAAAGCGGGCAGTTTCAAATTATATGAGCAAAAACATTGATAAATTAATAAATTCAATATTTTTATTTTTAATTTTAAAATATACACATAATAATATTATCCTTATAATAAAACAAACAGGAAAAACTAGAAAAAAGTAAATAAAAAAACCATGAGCAAGCTTGAGCTTGAAAATAAAAAATTTGTAAACTAGGTTTTGCAACTTTTCGTACAAAAGAGTTCTTCGCCTTTATATATCTTTTTGAGAGACAAGGTTCACAAAGCCATGAACTGCAACTTGATTTTTCACAAGTTTTTCATAGAACTTGCATCTCTGGTTTTTCATTTTCAAAAAAGTTTGGGCACTTTTTGTACTTTTTTTTTTGGCTTTCTTGGCAGGAATTTCTACTTCTGCTACTGCAATTTCAACATATGTTCGTTTTAATAGCTTTGCATCTTCTTCTTCTCTTCTTCTCTTAACTGGTTTAACCATGATTCTTCTGTAAAAGCTTGACCAGCGACTGTTCTGAGATTTCTGGCTTTTTTTGCAGGATACTTGTAAGCATTTTGGATTTGAAATTGCTTCAAGAGAGCTTTTTCAAGACTGATTTTTACACAAGTCACCAATTCTTCTTGAGATGTTAAATTTAAAGTTGGAATTGAAGTTGAAGTTGCAGGCGAAATAAAGGTTTGTGTTTGTTGAGCAGTTCAAAAGCAAAAAAACTTGGGCTGCGTGGTAATTTTGTAACTGCTAGTGATATTATTAAGTGTTATTAAAAATTTGACAAATTTGTAATTTTGATTTTTCGAATTTTCTTGATTTAATGGAAAGAGCGAGATGAATGGGTAGGACACAAATCAGTATTATATTATTTTCTTTACACTTTTAGGCTACACCAGTTAATACCAATGGACTCTTTGCACCTTTTTTATTTTTTTGTAATTAACCTACCCAAGGCCAAGAAGACCACAACAGATGAGGAGGCTACTTGTGGTTATAACCCTCTCTCAACTCTATAACTCCGAAACACAAACCTTGACGAACAAGGTCGCTACATGGAGAAACAAGTTGAGCGAGGTACTACCAGGGACGTGGTGGGGATCGAACTCGGAACCTCTCGCTAATAAAGCGAGCGCTCTACTACTACACCTCTACCGCACCAACAACAACCTCTTCTGGTAATTACTTTTGCATCGTCTTTGTCACCATTGAAACCAGTTTCATCACAGTTCCACAAATGCATGATGTTTTACTAAAAGGTTTTACTAAATCCTCTTTTTGCTAAATTAAATTCTTTTTTTAAACATCAAAATAACGGGCAATAATTTCAGATGTGCATAACCCTGTTCTCAAAGATTCAATTTTTATAGCTTTTTTCATAAATCCTTTGCACCATTTGCGATCAAAGCGTTTCATTTTTGAACCAACACGTTTCATCGTTTTCAATTAAATAGTCTCTCATTAAACTTTGAACTTGATCTAATCGTCTACAAAAGCTCCAATCGCCAAGCATCTAATTAATTGATTTTCTTTTTTCATATGTGCTTTTGTTTAGCATTTCTTTACTTGATTTTTTAGACTTGATTTATCACCTCTTTCATTTTCTTTTTGTTTTTTAATTTTCTCCTTCTTTCTAAGACTACTGTCTTTTCAATGTTATTTTGGATCAAGTTGACCACACTATATTTCATTATCTTTAAGTAAGTATTATTGTTATAAGCGAATTTAAAGTTCATCACACTAAATGGATTGGCTCTAGTAATACTCAACGTGTTGGCCTAAAGCTTAATATTAATGTATTTTCAATCTATGATTCAGTTAAATAACTTTGCAGCTCGTTTATCGACAGATTTTAATTATATATCAAATTACTTAATACGTGTGTCACCTCAGACCCTAGTTTGTGCTAGGTTTTCATGATCTTATTTTTAGGTGATTCAGATTATGCTATGACCTGACTAAAACTTTTTTCTCATTCATATTTTATATTAGACTCATCCTACTACAAAACTACTTGAGGATTAGTGATATCTTTTTTTGTGATGGTCCTTGGACTAATGTCTTCCGTCTCACTGCTAAAAGTATGTCTCCTTTACATTGTTCTAGATTCAGAATGGTGTTTAAACTTTTAATTCTTCTTATTGGTTTCTAGTCGAGCCGCACTTAACTCCAAGTTTTTCTCCTTTTTGTAAAGCTGCTACTTGTATTTGAAAATAATTTTTAACACCTTTTTTACATGAATAACTCTGCATAACAAACGTCTTATTTGTCATAGCAAAAAGGTATTGCCTGACTGCGTCAAACAATACCTTAGCGTCAGACTTACGCTAATGCCCATTATTCTCAGAATACCATTTGTATTTCATCATAAAAGTTAGATTTATTTTCATCTCAAAAGTTAGGTTTTAAAAACTTTTTGAGAATTGCTTTTCAACAATCTTCGTAAGAAAGCCTTACATTCCATCTTTTATACACGGGTTCCATCATACTATCTCTCCCGTGTGTAAGCTGTGTACTTACAAATAACTTTCTTCTAATTTATTTAATTGATTTGAATAACCAAACTTATCCTTTTATTCCAAAGAAACGAGTTAAGACATCAAAGTTATCTCTGTTACTTTAGTTATTTTTCACTTATAAACTCCTCTACAGCTTGTGTTGAAGCCTTATCGGCTTCCTGCAAATAAACTGTTGGTTTATAACTACTTTCCGAGATGCATTGCATGTTTCGCTATGCTTTTATGTCAGTTTATATTATTCTAATTAAAATGTCATACATGTAAAAATGCAATAAACTTGTACAACGATTTAGATAAATATCTCGAACAGAAAGGCATCTCTAACAGAGCGATCATTTTGAATTTTCTTTTGCACTAATTATAGATACGAAATTTTATTTTTTTACAGCATTAACTGCATTAAATTTCCAATACCACTTCGTATCAGTAGCCATTTTAAGACTGACTCTGCTTACAGATGTAATCTTATTCCAACAACTTGTAGAAAGTGAGAAAAATTATAGAGAGGCTGAATAGTTCCAAAAATGATACGGCATGTACTCCAACTAAATTTAAGCTGTGTGCACAGCAAGGGATATATCGTGCAAAAGGGTTTTCTCTTAAAAATATTGTCTGTACACCTTTATATTTTCCGGCCATGTTGCTACCATTATCGTACCACTGACTACGATTATTTTCGATTAATAAACCATCTTGAGTTATTTTTTGCCTAATTTCATTCGGAATATTTACATATATTAGGTGAAATTAAAGAATGCGATTTAATTAATGCATTAATTATTGCCTGCTTACGATATATTAAAAACCCGTATTTATGAAGAAATTGATTGGTGGAAATACAAACGTCTAGAAAATTGAGTTGATTTCCAGAATTTCGGTATTCAATAGTATGCTAAATAGCTGTATTTTGTAAATTTAAAACATCTAAGAATTTAGAATTGAAAAGAATTTTGCGTTGTTAATATTAGAAAATTGAGCGTGACTATCATCAACGTACCTTTTAAACGTTATTGGCGTAGTATTAAAGCTTAAAGCTTCTTCAATAGCATTAAATTCGGAAAATTATAGATAGACTTACAACATAATAGCCCTAATGGACAAACCAATCGGATTAGAATTTTTCAAAATATGTGTTTTATTATTTCACAAAAAATAACATTTACTTAAACAAAGTTCAATAAGTTTGTGAATATCTATAAATGACAATTTCGTATCGTAAGATTATCTTTATCTTTGTTTAAATATCAATTATAGCAACTAGTGGCGTAGCAAGGAAGAGGAGGACGGGGGGAGGAGAAGGGGAGGGGAGGGTTGGGAATGGAAGGATGGGGGGGGGGGGGAAAGGTGGCCGGCATGAGTCGGTGTTGCTTGGAAAACTCAAAATTCGCCTTTTTGTATAACAATCATCCTTTTTATAAATAAAAAGACTTTTCTTTTTGCTCCTCCTTTTTTTTATGCTTTCTAAACCACTTCTTTAATCATTAAATTTTGTCTGATATTACTAATGGTATAGAGCAAATAATAAAACTTTTAAGCAAAAACTCTTAAGTTTGTTTTAAAGGATGTTGTACATGTTTAGACCATAGAATAAGTTGACCACCATCGAGTTAGTATATTTTGAATTACAGTAACAGCTTTTTTTTTCGGTGGTATAATATTTGCAAATTTTTTAATAATTTAACTGACTTGATGCTACAAAGCTATGAATTAAGGCACAAACTTTCCTTTAATGGTTGGTTATCATCATCATATGCTTTAGTTGTTATTAAATTACAATATGCAATATGTTAGCTAACCAACCGTGCTCAAGTACTCCAACTGAGGCAGCATACTTTTTAAACAACATTGAAGAAGTTAGATTTTTAACAAATAATTTCTTACATAGTTTTTTTAAATATAATTTAATACCTCCAGAAATTGCAGTGTAATTCTTCCTCGGCCACTATTCTTTTCTCTTACTATCAGTTATCAAAATTATTCAACTGACCCAATCAGAATCAGCGTCAGCTTCAAGATAGAGCTGAAATATCAGCCGCAATCCCTAGACCATAGTATTATTTTTAACCTTCGTCTTTTTACTTTTTGATTTAGTACCATTTTTTTTTTTTGTAACCATTTTATTTTCGTAACCATTTTGACCATTTTATTTTGGTAACCATAACAAATAATACAAAAAATTCATATTTTATTAAATGCTTTATTTTTCAAAACAAATTCGGCTTAGTCTGTATATTGGAATGTTATCATGTCAAAATTAGTATTCCATATGCTTTTTGATAATCTTTTTTTAGGTTATAACTTTAGTTCAAAAGGTTCTTTTAGTGAAATATTTTTGAATGACAAAAGTAAATAAAATACAAAGAAAAGTGTAACGAGTCAATTTAATAAATTGCAAAGTAGACAAAAGTGAATAAAATACAAAAAAAGTGTAGACTAAAGTAAATAAAAACAAAAAAAAGTGTAACGAGTCAATTTATTAAATTGCCCTGGCGAATTTAATGGATTAAACCATAGAACCAGTTAATAAAAAAACTGATTTATTTAATTATTGATTCATTTGAAAACTAAAATTTAAAATATTAGGATTCTTTTCTCTCTGACATTGTCAATTCTCATTATTCTCATAGATTTGTCACTGTCAGTGTCTATCACATGTATGTGTCAATCACATTGTCAGTGATTTCTCATAGACAAATTTATAAAATTGTAGTGAATTTTATACCATATGTACCATAATTAATTTTTATTAGTCAATTTTTATAAAATAATCAATCATATATTTCTGACCAGGGTCTTACAATTGACAGTATTTACAAATAGTTTTAAACTAATATAAAGTAAATATTAATGATACCAATAACAATAATAATAATGATAATAACAACAAGAATAAAAAAAATAAAATAATGGTAATGATAGAAAGTATAATATTGAAAACTTAGTATAATCAAGTCAAATTTTATTAATAATAAAACTTGAAAATGTTTATTGCAAATCTATTTTAATAATTATTATGCTAAGACTCTTCATTTATGACTCTTATTGCTTCATTAAAACTGGTTTAGATATTATTTTGGAGGATTTTGAAGCTGAATCTGTATAAAATTCCTGTTCTATAATTTTTAGATGGAAAACTACTTAGGAAGGTATAAACAGTACCAGTGCATTAGTAAAGCTTCAGCAACTAGAAATGCTTGCTGCATTTGTATTTACTGTACTAGGAGCTAATACAGAATGTTAATGTTAGTTTAGAATAAGAGTTAGTAGTGGGCAGAAAAAGAAAACACAATATGAAAATTAGAACACTTAAGAGTCTAATGAAACTAAAAATGAACAATTTTATAAAAAAAAAAAGAAATAAAACTTGGTTACAAAAACCAAAACATTCTGAAAAAAAAAAAAAAAAAAAAAAATATATATATATATATATATATATATATGTATATATATATATATATATATATATATATATATATATATATATATATATATGTTGTATTTAGAAATGGTATTGCCTTTACATATTTTTACTTGCCTTTTCAAGTGTTTTTGATAAATTTACATTGACAGATAAAAGTAATTTACTTCATAAAACCTGAAACATTTTGGCTTAGGGTTGGATTTAATACACTAACACGTTCAACTTATTGTCAAATATGCTTATGTATTCTACAAAAAGAGTGCTCAATGTTCTCAAAAAATAAGCAGTAATATATTTCTACTTTCAGTTATATATATATATATATATATATATATATATATATATATATATATATATATATATATATATATATATATATATATATATATATATATAGTTCTATAGTTTGTTGGCTTTAGGAAGAGCGGAAGGAAAAAAGTGATTCTTACGCCAACACATACGTCACTTTTAATTACTTTTGACTTTCGTCCAACATTTCCGTGTTGGACGAAAGTAAAAACCATTAATTTAATTACAAATTAATCGTTTTTTAAAAAAACCACAAAAACGCTAATTTAATTGACCAGAATGTTTTTAAAAACATTCTGAATGTTTTTATAACATTTTGAATGTTTTTAACAATATAAACAATGTTTTTATTTTTATTTTTTTTAATAAAATGTTTTTATTTTTATTTTTTTTAATAAAATGTTTTTATTTTTATTTTTTTTACTGTAAATCATGCGCGGAGTGTTGCTACATCGACTATCTTATAGCCTGACTCGCAAGGGAGTGCTGCTACATCGACTGACAAATAGCCTGACTCGCAAGGGAGTGCTGCTACATCGACTGACAAATAGCCTGACTCGCAAGGGAGTGCTGCTACATCGACTGACAAATAGCCTGACCCGCAAGGGAGTGCTGCTACATCGACTGAGGGTTTGGTTGGGGCAGGCAGTCTATCATTATTAAAAAAAAAAAATTCCGCTCTTGCATTTTAATTTTTACTTTTTGTCAACACAATATCGAAAAAACTATCGGACAACATCTCAGGGCTCTATATATATATATATATATATATATATATATATATATATATATATATATATATATATATATATGTATAGATCTATAGTTTGTTGGCTTTGGGAAGAGCGGAAGGAAAAAAGTGATTCTTACGCCAACATATACGTCACTTTTAATTACTTTTAACTT